>NC_079227.1:4662985-4882985 GCF_029633865.1 Lampris incognitus
GTTTAGATATGTCTGTTAGTTTGGATATGTGTATTAGTGTGGGTATGTGTGGATGTGTGTTAGTGTGGATATGTGTGTTAGTTTGGGTATGTGTGTTAGTTTGGATATGTGTGTTAGTTTGGGTATGTGTGTTAGTTTGGGTATGTCTGTTAGTTTGGATATGTGTGTTCTTGTAGTTCTTGTGGTTTTTGGGTGTGTGTTTGTCTTTGTGTTGCACTGCTGTGAGCTGGGGGAAACCATGAGTGTTTCTGGTTCTGCTGGTGGTTTCTGCAGGAGCTGCTCCCATGAGAAGGTGGTGTCCATGCTGCAGGGCAGTGGGGCCATGCCCACCCTGGTGGTGGAGGACGGTCCGGTTGAATACTCGCTGTCGGACCAAACCGACCCGGAGGACCCGCCGGGCCTGGCTCCCACCTCCGCCCCGCGCTCCAGGTGACCGACCCATTCTCGGAGCCGTTCAGTTGGCATACAGTATTCATCCACGGACTTGTAGCTGAGGTGAAGTTGAGCGTAGCTGAGTCACACAGGACAGGGACCACGTCCCATCCCAGTCTTCATGTGAACTCTGACATTCTGAACTCAAAAAAGTGTGATGGAAACATAAATATCAAATAATGCACTCAGAATTCACACATGTAAGTTTGTATCCTTCCTGAGGTGTGTCAGCTTGGTGTAGTAGGAGTGTGGACACATGATGTTGGACAGGCAGGCCTACGTCCAACAGACCTGTTGACTTGAACCTTTAACATGTGGTCTGATTATTTACTGGGCGGCACGGTGGCGCAGTGGTTAGCACGGTGGCGCAGTGGTTAGCACGGTCGCCTCACAGCTAGAAGGTCCTGGGTTCGAGCCCCAGGGTAGTCCAACCTTGGGGGTCGTCCCAGGTCGTCCTTTGTGTGGAGTTTGCATGTTCTCCCCGTGTCTGTGTGGGTTTCCTCCGGGGGCTCCGGTTTCCTCCCACAGTCCAAAGACATGTAGGTCAGGTGACTCGGCCGCACTAAATTGTCCCTAGGTGTGAATGTGTGTGTGTGTGTGTGTGTGTGTGTGTGTGTGTGTGTGATGGCCTGGCAGCCTGTCCAGGGTGTCTCCCCGCCTGCTGCCCAATGACTGCTGGGATAGGCTCCAGCACCCCTGCGACCCTGAGAGCAGGATAAGTGTTTGGATTGATGATGGATGGATGGATGGATGATTATTTACTTTAAAATCATTTGACATTTGAACGCAGACATGACTGTACTCTCAAATCTAGTTTCTTGTTTCAAGATTTCAAAGACAGTTTCAGCTCATGGAAGTGTGTAAGATTATCACGTCCCTGAGGACATAGGGACAGGAAGTGAGGACACGGACAGGAAGTGAGGGTGCTGGATCTGAAGACGAGGTCACGTCATCTGCCGTTCTTTTCAGTGAAGTGTGGGTGTCCTCTGCACAGGTCCCCGGCCCTCAGCTCTCTGCAGTGGGTGGCGGAGATCCTCCCCCCCAGCATCAAGGTCCACGGCCGCACCTTCAGCCAGCAGCTGGACCACCTGCTGACCGTGCAGGAGAGATACACCGTCTGCAAGGCCTTGGAGACCTTCTTCCAGCACAGGTTAGCAATGAGAAGGTGTGTGTGTGTGTGTGTGTGTGTGTGTGTGTGTGTGTGTGTGCATGCACAGGAAGTGATACTATAGACTAGTGGTGCCCCATCATGTGGCCAGGAGCGTCACGTGCATGTTTTCATCCCAGCCCAACACTGCACCGTCTGGTTTCAGTATTACCACACCTTCAGCCAGACAGGAGGACCAGGCGGTGCGAGCAGCTGTGGTGCTGGGCTGGACGGAAGACCTGCATGCACGCTCTCACGGCTGGATTATGACTATAAAGTTCAAGTCAAGTCAACTTTATTTGTATAGCCCAATATCACAAATTACAAATTTGCCTCAGTGGGCTTAACAGCAACACAACATCCTGTCCTTAGACCCTCTCATCGGATAAGGAACAACTCCCTAAGAAAAAACCTTTAACAGGAGAAACAACAGGAAGAAACCTCAGGGAGAGGAACAGAGGTGGATCTCTCTCCCAAGACGCACAATGTGCAATTATGTTGTGTTTACACAGTTTACACAACACAACATTGAAAGAGGATAAACAGAATTATAATGGAATTATAAAAATGTATGAAGAATATGATGTGCAGGAGGCCAAGCAGTGTCAGATACCACCGGAACAGTCCAGGACCCAAGCCATGCGACCAGCATCACCATGTAAAAAAAAAAAAAAATATATTGATTTATAGAAAGAAAATGTGATGAGGGGGATGCCAGGCAGCGTCCAAGTGGTGACCACCATCACCACACAGACCTGGGAGGAGAACAGACTGCACGTGCACACAAGGGAGACTCACATGACAGCATTCACACAACAGAAGAAGAGAAAGGAGAAGACGTCGTTCAGAGAGAGAGAAAAGACGTGAGAGAAGAGAACAGTTTGCAGTACTCATTAGTCATAATCGATTAATAATCTGTATGCTATAATCTATACTATATCATCTATACAATATAACCTATACGATATAGTCTATACGCTATAGTCTATAATATATCATCTATATGCTATATTATATATGCTATAATCTATACGCTATAATCTATACTCTATAATCTGGTCAGCAGAACAGTGGTTGGTAAATTCATTGAGACAGAAACCGACCCACCATGCAGTACAGGTTGTGAAGCACTCAACTTAAAGGCAACTAATTGTAAACTAAGGTAAAAAGATGAGTTTTAAATTTGGATGTAAAGGACTCGACAGACTCTGATTGTCTGATGGCAGCAGGCAGGTTATTCCACAAGAACGGGGCCCGATAGGAAAAGGCCCTGCCACCAGCTGACTTCTTTATAACTTGGGGTACACACAGGAGCCCTGTATTTTGAGAACGAAGTGCTCGAGATGGCATGTAAGGTTTAAGGAGATCAGACAGGTAAGATGGGGCAAGCCCATTTAGGATTTTATAAGTCGGCAGAAGCACCTTGTATCCTGGTCTAACATGGACAGGAAGCCAATGAAGGGAGGCAAGAATTGGTGTAATATGGTCACATTTCCTAGTTGTAGTTAGGATTCTAGCAGCAGCATTCTGAACCATCTGAAGACTTTTAGTACTAGAATGTGGCAGACCTGAGAACAGAACATTACAGTAATCAAGTCTGGATGAAACAAATGCATGTGTTAGAGTCTCTGCGTCAGCCATAGAGAGAAAAGACCGAATTTTAGCTATGTTACGTAAGTGGAAAAGGCAGTCGTGGTGATTTCTTTAATGTGCTTATCAAAGGAAAGGCTGGGATCAAACGTAACACCAAGATTTTTGGCTGCCACACTTTGTGAAACCATAGAGTTGTCGATCGTTATCGTTACTTGATCAAATCGGTGCCTGTGTCTAGCAGGGCCAATGATCAGCATCTCAGTTTTATCTGAATTTAAAAGCAAAAAGTTAAGTGACATCCAGTTTTTCACAGTAGCCAAGCAGGCCTCTAAGTTAGTGATTTGAGTATGATCATCAGCCCTTATAGGCACATACAGCTGAGTATCATCAGCATAGCAATGGAAATTTATTCCATAACTGCGTATAATTTGGCCAAGAGGTGTAATGTAAAGAGAGAAAAGTAGAGGGCCAAGAACTGAGCCCTGAGGCACACCATATTTAACGTCAGATAATTTTGATATAATATTACTATAGCAGACACAATGTGTTCTTCCAGATAAGTAGGACTTGAGCCAAAAGAGAGCTAAGCCAGAGACACCAAAATTACAATTTAATCTATCTAATGATATACAGTGATCAGTGGTGTCAAAGGCTGCCCTGAGGTCCAGTAGTAGAAGCACAGAAGTGGAACCCGAGTCCATAGCTAGTAAAAGATTGTTCACCACTCTGGTTAGAGCAGATGCTGGTTTGAATCCACTAGCTGACTGAGGAAATGAGGGTGGAGAAAGTGAACGAATAACCCCCCCCCCAGCAATGCCACCATCACCCTGAACTCCTGATGATGAAGATTCCTGAGGCGAGGCATTTAATCTCCATTTGGTGTAGCAGAAAATCTTACTGGCTGGTAATTAAAAGATGTGGTTGTGTTCAAAGGAATTGAATCAAGCTACACATCGGAACACAAAGAGCCATGGACATCGTTAGCTCTGATAACGACTCCAAAGAGGATAAATATCTGAGTCTCATCACCAGCCAGTCAGACTAGCTTGGTCTAGTCAGAAAAGCACGAACTGAGGAAGCCTCTTGGATGAGAGGCGAAACGTCTTCACGGATATATACCAAGTCCAGTTGCACTCGATTCAATTCCTTTGGATAACCATGACGACCTGGATGAATGAGAACATTCACAGACATGTGGTTGTGTTGTAGGTGTTGAGGCGTAGGAACATGAGAAGGGCCTCGGTGTCCGATCAGACGCTGCAGGCCCAAATAAAAGGATCCTGTCCTCTGAGGAAAATATTCTTTTTTTGAGAGGGGGGAATTTTCCACCCCTTTTTCACCCCAATTGTACTTGGTCATTTACCCCACTCTTCCGATCCTTCCCGGTCTCTGCTCCAACCCCTCTGCTGATCCGGGGAGGGCTGCAGACTACCACATGCCTCCTCCGGTACATGTGGAGTCACCAACCGCTTCTTCTCATCTGGCAGTGAGGAGTTTCACCAGGGCGACATAACACGTGGGAGGATCATGCTATTCCCCCCAGTTCCTCCTCCCCCCCAAACAAGCACCCCGACCGACCAGAGGAGGCGCTAGTGAAGCGACCAGGACACATACCCAAATCCGGCTTCCTACCCACAGACATGGCCAATTGTGCCTATAGGGACGCCCGACCAAGCCGGAGGTAACATGGGGATTCGAACGGGTGATCCCCATGTTGGTAGGCAATAGAATAGACCACTATGCTACCCAGACGCCCCAAAAAATATTCTGGTAGTAGGTAGCAGGAGTCAAAATAGAGGGTAGATGGGGGGTTAGAGGGTAAATGGGGAGTTTAGAGGGTAAATGGGGTGTTTAGAGGGTAGTGGGGGTTAGAGGGTAGTGGGGGCTTAGAGGGTAGGTGGGGGGGTTTAGAGGGTAGTGGGGGGTTAGATGGTAGGTGGGAGTTTTTAGAGGGTGGGTGGGGGGGCATGACCGTGGGGGGGGGGGGCACAGTTTGTTAATGATCGTGACTGCTTGTGGACAGAAGCTATTCAGCATTCTGCTGGGTTTACACCGATGCTCCTGTAGCTCTTCCCAGACGGCAGGAGGGGGAACAGGTTGTGAGAAGGGTGGTGGGGGTCCTGTGAGAAGGGGGGGGGGTCCTGTGAGAAGGGTGTTGGGGATCCTTAATGATGCCGGAGGCTCTGCCAACACAGCGTTGATGGTAAACCTCCAACAGGAAGGGGAGAGGGGCACAAATGATCTCGCTAGCTGTCTTCGCCATCCCGTTCAGCTGGTGTTGTTCTCTTGCTTGGCAGGTACCGAACCAGGAAGTGAGACCGTAGATTAGAATACTTTCAGTGGTGCCCCTGTAGAAGGTGGTGAGAGCTGGAATAACGTGATATGTTTTTATACCGTGATATTAGAGTCTTACTGATGCAGAAAACCCACCGCAGGGCTGCTGAACGCCTGCCTTTTAATGTCCCTCAGTTGTCACATCAGACTGTCAGAACTAGCGGCTGTGTGTGTGTGTATGTGTGTGTATTTGTGTATTTGTGTTGACAGGAACGTGGACACCCTGATAGTGGATGTGTTTCCGGTGCTGGACACACCAGCTAAGCAGCTGATCTGGCAGTTCATCTACCAGCTGCTGACCTATGACGAGCAGGAGCACTGCAGGAGCAAAATCTCGCGTTTCCTGGGCTTCAAGACCAGCGGTGAGCCAGCACACAAACATCTGAAACACTTAAACACAGTACGAGCGGGCTATATTTTACTGCCTTGACTGGATTTGAACCACAAACAATTCTACCCAAACTGACTTGTTAACCGGTTCGTGCCTTGGCGTTAGATCACACATGGTGCATCACACAATCTTGCTTCACCCCCGCACTTCCTGTTCACTTTACATTGTGTGTGGAAAACTTCTGAATGTAGTCACTTTTATACATTTATTTGTGTGTGTGTGTGTGGGGGGGTCTTTTACTTAGTTAGAAAAGTAGAGTGTAGGGGCGTCCGGGTAGCCTAGCAGTCTATTCTGTTGCCTACCAACATGTGGCTCGCCGTTTCAAATATCCGTGTTACCTCCAGCTTGGTCCGGTGTCCCTACAGACACAATTGGCCGTGTCTTTGGGTGGGAAGCCGGATGTGGGCATGTGTCCTGGTCGCTGCACTAGCGCCTCTTTTGGTTGGTCCGGGCACCTGTTCAGGAGGGAGGGGGAACTGGGGGAAATAGTGTGATCCTCCCACACGCTACGTCCCCCTGGTGAAACTCCTCACTGTCAGGTGAAAACAAGCGGCTGTTGACGCCACATGTATCAGAGGACACGTGGTAGTCTGCAGCCCTCCCCGGATCGGCAGAGGGGGTGGAGCAGAGACCGGGACGACTCAGAAAAAATGGGGTAATTGGCCGGGTACAATTGGTGAGAAAAAGGGGAGAAAAGTAGAACATAGAAAGTAGACGGTATCAGGAAAAAGGGACGCAACAGGCTGACTGAAGCCAGGACACTGTTGTTATTTCAGAGAAACTGTGGAAAACATTAATATAACTGTCGTATAACATTAATACAACAGTAGTATAACATTAATATAACATTAGTAGAACATTAATATAACAGTAGTAATGTGGCAGGAATGAGGAAAAACACAGGAGACCAAGGCGAGTTTGATGTTTATTCCTCAACTCCAAAAACCAACTGCAGCAGGAACAACCCTGCACCGGCGAGCCCGGGAACGTAAACCACGCCCCCAACTCACAGTCCTGCTGGGTGAGAGGCATAGCCCCTAGTGTCCGCCACAGTATGACATTAATATAACAGTAGTATAACATGAATATACCATTAATATCACAGTAGTAGAACATTAATATAACAGTAGTATGATATTAATATAACCGACTGTCTAGATCAGGAACTGTTTGTGGGCAGCGTGGTGGTCCAGTGGTTAGCAATGTTGTCTCACAGCAAGAAGGTCCTGGGTTCGAACCCCAGGCCATCCCAGGTCCTTTCTGTGTGGAGTTTGCATGTTCTTGCCGTGTCTGCGTGGGTTTCCTCCCACCATCAAGAAGACATGCATGTAAGGGTTAATACTCCCGTCTGTGCCCATGAGCAAGGCAATGGAAAGAAGTAGAGTTGGTCCCCGGATGCTGCAGCTGCACACTGGTCCTATACTATAGGGTGGTGACATGCAGGGAATGAAATTCCTCTCGGGGATTAATAAATTACGTCTTCATCTTCCTCTTAAGTGGACAATGTGTAACGAGCACGAATGTCTAGACTTGCTAGCTGGTTGGCTAACAGGTCGGACCCTTTAGTTGACTGGTTAGCGCAGTTGCCCGTGGTGCGGGAGACCCGGGTTTGCATCCCAGCTGCGGTGGCAGTTCCCAGCTGCCCCCTGAATTTGCTACATCTGGGATTGGCCCTGTTAGCCAAGGGCTAGCGAGTCTACTCATCCGTGGTCGTTACATGTAGACACGCTTATGTTTTCATAAATGAGTCCTCAGGCATTCTGGGATTGCGTTTTGTTTGTGTGTGTGTGTGATTAAAGGCCACGTTCCTCTGTCAGCTTTGATGATTTTCCACCTGGTGTGAAATGCACAGAGCTGTTGGTTGAATTCCCAGAGGAGCAAAACGTGCATGTATTATCATGCAAACAACTGGTAGGACATGAGCCAAACCACCGCACCACACAGTCCGGGTGAAGCACAGGACACACGTTGATCCACGCTTCTCCTGCTTCTGGTCTTACATGTACACTACCGTTCAAAAGTTTGGGATCACCCAAACAATTTCGTGTTTTCCATGAAAAGTCACACTTATTCACCACCATATGTTGTGAAATGAATAGAAAATAGAGTCAAGACATTGACAAGGTTAGAAATAATGATTTGTATTTGAAATAAGATTTTTTTTACATCAAACTTTGCTTTCGTCAAAGAATCCTCCATTTGCAGCAATTACAGCATTGCAGACCTTTGGCATTCTAGCTGTTAATTTGTTGAGGTAATCTGGAGAAATTGCACCCCACACTTCCAGAAGCAGCTCCCACAAGTTGGATTGGTTGGATGGGCACTTCTTTGAGCAGATTGAGTTTCTGGAGCATCACATTTGTGGGGTCAATTAAACGCTCAAAATGGCCAGAAAAAGAGAACTTTCATCTGAAACTCGACAGTCTATTCTTGTTCTTAGAAATGAAGGCTATTCCATGCGAGAAATTGCTAAGAAATTGAAGATTTCCTACACCGGTGTGTACTACTCCCTTCAGAGGACAGCACAAACAGGCTCTAACAGGTACTATTTAATGAAGATGCCAGTTGGGGACCTGTGAGGCGTCTGTTTCTCAAACTAGAGACTCTAATGTACTTATCTTCTTGCTCAGTTGTGCAACGCGGCCTCCCACTTCTTTTTCTACTCTGGTTAGAGCCTGTTTGTGCTGTCCTCTGAAGGGAGTAGTACACACCGGTGTAGGAAATCTTCAATTTCTTAGCAATTTCTCGCATGGAATAGCCTTCATTTCTAAGAACAAGAATAGACTGTCGAGTTTCAGATGAAAGTTCTCTTTTTCTGGCCATTTTGAGCGTTTAATTGACCCCACAAATGTGATGCTCCAGAAACTCAATCTGCTCAAAGAAGTGCCCATCCAACCAATCCAACTTGTGGGAGCTGCTTCTGGAAGTGTGGGGTGCAATTTCTCCAGATTACCTCAACAAATTAACAGCTAGAATGCCAAAGGTCTGCAATGCTGTAATTGCTGCAAATGGAGGATTCTTTGACGAAAGCAAAGTTTGATGTAAAAAAAATCTTATTTCAAATACAAATCATTATTTCTAACCTTGTCAATGTCTTGACTCTATTTTCTATTCATTTCACAATATATGGTGGTGAATAAGTGTGACTTTTCATGGAAAACACAAAATTGTTTGGGTGATCCCAAACTTTTGAACGGTAGTGTATATCTGTGTGTGTGTGTGTGTTTGTGTGTGTTCTGAAGCAGCGTTGGAGCCTGAGCCTGGTGGGGAGCACCATCGGAGGAGCAGCTCAATGCGCGTGACGGGCAGCTCTTACCGAAACAACGTCCGAGAGAGGAGTTCTGACGACTGCATCATTGGAACACATCTGGGAATGGGTACGCTGCTGCTGCCCACGACAACCACAAAACCCCAACAACCACCACCACCACCAAAAAAACAAGATTCACCCCACACCACCATTACAGAAACAGCCAGCACAACAACAACAACCAGAGCAAAAATAAAAACAACTCCAGGTGGCGTAGCGGTCGCCGGTTCAAATCCCCGTGTTACCTCCGGCTTGATCGGGCGTCCCTACAGACACAATTGGCCGTGTCTGCGGGTGGGAAGCTGGATGTGGGTATGTGTCCTGGTCGCTGCACTAGCCCCTCCTCTGGTTGGTTGGGGCACCTGTTCAGGGGGAAGGGGGAACTGGGAGGAATAGCGTGATCCTCCCACGCCCTGCGTCCCCCTGGCGAAACTCCTCACTGTCAGGTGAAAAGAAGCAGCTGGCAACTCCACATGTATCGGAGGAGGCATGTGGTGGTCTGCAGCCCTCCCTGGATTGGCAGAGGGGTTGGAGCAGCAACCGGAAGCATGGGGTAATTGGCCAGATACAATTGGGGAGAAAGGGGGGGGGTTGTCAATAAATAAATAATTAAATACATACATACATAAATAAAAACAACAACCATCACCACCACAACAACAACCACTACCAAGATAACAACCACAACAACAACAACAATACCAGCAGGGTGTGCTGTGTGTGAGCCGTGGTTTGTTGTCATCTCCTCTCTGTGTTTGGACAGGGTAAGAGAGGGGATGTGGTGTGGTTGATGCTAGATCCAGTGGGGTGTAGGCATGGAAGTAGCCGTAATTGGCTGTTGCAGCTGTGATTGGCTGTTGCGTCGGCCAGTAGACAGCGTGGAACCTCGAAGCGCACTGACTTGAAACAAACGATGCGCACTGAAACATTTAGCTAGCTAGCTTACAACTGACCTTAACATTGCCAGATCGTACTGTAACCCTAACCTTAACCCTACCGCTATTGCTATCGCTAGCTAACTAACGTTAACTTAATTCGCCCCAACTATTGCTCTGTCTGTCGGTCTGGCAGTCAGTGCACTTCGAGGTTCCGCGCTGTCTGCTGGCCAATGCAACAACCAATCATGTCTACTTCTGTGCCTACACCCCGTTGCATCTAGCATCAACCATGTGGTGTGATGTGAGGACGGTCCTGGGTAATGCTGGTTGCTTTCAGACTGACATGCTTGGATGCATGAACCACCAAGATCTCCTGAATGTCCCGAGGGTTTGGGTTGTTTTTGTCTGAGTTGGGCTGGGAGAGGGAACAACGAACCTTCCCTCACTTCCAAGCTACTACTATCGAGGTGCTCTTGAGCGTGACACTTGCTTCAGAGATGGTGTTCAGTGGCTAACTGGCAAAGACTGTGGTTTGCAAAAATGAAAGAGCACCTTTTCAATAGGTCCATCCATCCGTCCATCCATCCATCCATTATGGCTGGATGGATGGATGGATGCCCTTTTCAGCAGGTTTTTGCTGAAAAGATGCACAGCAAACCTTCAGCTGCTAATTTCAAGCAATTTTCAGTGAAACAAAATTGCGTCGCTATGTCATCCATGGAATTCAAGCCCACATCTCCATTCTGTCAGGAAATGTCACAGTCCTTGATTTCAGAAGCATACATGTTGGTGGAATTTATTTTCAATCTGCGCGCTCTCAGAATTTCAGTTGTTTCATTTGTGGTTTCTCCTGTTCCATCACTTTATTCCCTCTTGTCTCAAAATGTGAGGCAGATGGAATAAGAACGCTTCCGTCCATGTGACCTTCTTCATGCCTTGTTGTACTTTAGGAATTCATGTCGATGCAAACGGGAGCCCTGAGGAGAGGCAGTGTGGAGACGGGACCTCTTTCCCAGAGTCCCCCGACCTCAAACACGTGGGTATAATGACGGCTAGCCGCCGACTGGCAGCGTTTATACCGGTCATGTTGTCTGTGCTTTGTGGACTTGCATCATTTGAAGGTTAGGTAATAACCACTGTTATTCAGCATGTCTTGACTGTTGATAACTTGCTGACCTGTTAAATTAGTCGTTGGCATCCGTGATCATTGAGGGCCAAATGCGTGGGGTGGGTAGACTGAGGGAAACCTGCCTGCACATGGCCCTCCATGACCCATGATGAACCTGGATTGAAAAGTCCCATGTCTGAGAGTGTTCCTCCGGGCTCATCATGTACAGATAGTCTCTAGGCAGGACTGTCACACTGATGTGTGAGAGCATCCAGCTTATTCTGAATCTTTTATTACTTCTGTCACTGTAACGATTATGAGTGTGTAGACTCACTAGCCTGTTGGCTAACAGGTCGCACCCTTTAGTAGACTGGTTAACGTAGTCACCCGTGGTGCGGTAGTCCAGGTTCGCAGCTGCCTCCCGAATTGACTACAATTGCGTCAGAAGTGGGATGGTGAGACCTTGAGGCCATCAGAAGCACGGGGACGCACTTCCCGAAGTAGGGGGGTAGTGTAACGATCATGAATGAGTAGACTCACTAGCCAGTTGGCTAACAGGTCGCACCCTTTAGTCGACTGGTTAGGGCAGTCACCCGTGGTGCAGGAGTCCCGGGTCCACGTCCCGGCTGTGGCAGTTCCAGACTGCCCCCCCCCCAAATTTGCTACAGCAAAGACGCAAACCCAGGTCTCCCGCACCATGGGCGACTACGTTAACCAGTTGACTAAAGGGTCCGACTTGTTAGCAAACCGGCTAGCGAGTCTACTCATTCATGATCGTTACACTACCCTCCTCCTTCGGGAAGCGCGTCCCCGTGCTTCTGTTGGTGTCATGGTCTCACCATCCCACTTCTGACACCAATACAGTGAATTCAGGGGGCAGCTGGGAACCGCCACAGCCAGGATGCGAACCCGGGTTGGCCACACCACAGCTAACCATTCAACTAAAGGGTCTGACCTGTTAGCCAAGGGCTAGCGAGTCTGGTCCGTGGTCGGTACATCACTGTGATGGGATTACTATTCAGTGGCCAGAAACCTGTTGGTTCACACGATTCCGTCTGCTGATTGCCGAGTCTCTTGTAAGTCATTCTGGCTCAGACTGTCTGGACCGTCTGCTAAATGAGAAAATGTAAATGTATTAAGTTCCTGATCCCGAGTCCACAAACGTGTATATTAGGGGAACTGGAGTCTCTAAATTGTCAATTTTTATGGATGGTATGTGAGTAACTAAGTGTGTGTATGCTGTGATGGACTGGCGACTGTCCAGGGTGTCTCCCGGCGGTCCGTCCAGTGCCTGCTGGGATAGACTCCTGACCACGTGAAAGAATAAAATTAGCTCATGTAAACCAACGATTAATTTGGGGTCAGCAAGTTACTGCCCAGAGATGAGAAGCAGTCTGCATGTGGACCTTCAAACCAAGTGTATGGCGTCACATCTGTGCTAACTGTGCCACTCACGCCTCCGCCTGTAGATGTCAGGTGTGTACACGGAGCTGGAGAACATGTACGCAGGGAAGAGTGGGTCTCCACTGCAGAGCGTCTCCTCACCGGGCCCCGAGGGCCGGGGACAGACTGAGGCCTTTGGCCGCTCTCTTTCCCCCCTCACACTGCCCCCCATGACAGGTACTCTGGAGCTGATGCACGCACGCACACACACACACACACACACACACACAAAAGCCCATGCACATCATGAGTTACACTCCACTCGGTATAAGATGTACCATAAATACTGTAAATGTCCTCAACATCTGCTGCTGAAGGGTCCAACGTAAGGCCGCCAAATGAAACACCATCCCACCACACCTCGTGCAGCCATCTTTAAACAACTGCCTCTTTCTCCACAGGAAACCGCAAGTCAGGCCTGTCTCTGTCCTGGAAGGAGCCCCTGCCCACCCCCGTTTATGAGATCTACCACCAGGGCAGCCTCGACTCGAACCCCTATGTGAGCCTGGAGAGCCCCCCTGCCTCCCCCCAGCCCTCGGACAGCGCCCTCAGCCCCCTCAACCGCCGCAAGAAGCTGTTCACCTTCTCCCGGCCGCCACGGAGCCGTGACACCGACAAATTCCTGGACGCGCTGAGCGAACAGCTGGGCCACCGCGTCACCCTGGTGGACGACTTCGTCCCCGGAGAGAACGACTACGAGGAGGTGAGGAGCAGAGACATCATCACCTCATATCAGCATCAACTTTCAGCTCAACTTATTCTTATTTGTATCACACACACACAGTGGGCAGGGCCACACCATCTGTAAATGTGAATGAAGCATGTGCTGATAGTTCCAGTAGTGGGAGTTGTTCTGGTCTCAGTTCTCTTCCTGAGATTTGTTGGGCATGCTGTGTAAGGAAACTGATTATTATAATGGTCTGTAGATGTGAAAGTAAACTCTTGAAGCAGTTGTGGAGTATGTGCAGTGCGGAGTATGTGCAGTGTGTAGCATGTGCAGTGCGGAGTATGTAGCGTGTGCAGAGTGTAGCATGTGCAGTGTGTAGCATGTGCAGTGTGGAGTATGTGCAGTGGGTAGTATGTGCAGTGTGGAGTGTGTAGCGTGTGCAGTGTGTAGTATGTGCAGTGTGTAGCATGTGCAGTGTGGAGTATGTGCAGTGTGTAGCATGTGCAGTGTGTAGCATGTGTAGTGTGTAGCATGTGCAGTGTGGAGTATGTGCAGTGTGTAGCATGTGCAGTGTGTAGCATGTGTAGTGTGTAGCATGTGCAGTGTGGAGTATGTGCAGTGTGGAGTATGTGCAGTGTGGAGTATGTGCAGTGTGTAGTGTGTAGCGTGTGCAGTGTGTAGCATGTGCAGTGTGTAGCATGTGCAGTGTGTAGCATGTGCAGTGTGGAGTATGTGCAGTGTGGAGTATGTGCAGTGTTTGGAGGAGGGCTTGTTGTGAACCATGATACAGAATGTTTAAACCAGATGAGCTGTTACATGTGTAGATCAGAGCGACTTGACTGTATGATGCAATCACGCTTGTGTCACATGAACAGATATGTCACGGTGCCTCTCATGGTTTCAGAAGAACACATGTGCCTGTAAGTAAACATAATAATTAACTTACTTAGTGCTACAAAGTAGACTTGTTATGTCTTATATGACTCATTGTAAGGTGTGTGCATTTTAGTGTGCTGATTTCATGCTTCCATTAATAGTTTAGACTTGTAATTAATTAGCAGTAATGAAAACAAAGCTGAAGATTGGTGCACATATGTGCACTTTGCTGCCTCAGTTTTTAAATGGAATTTATGTTTGATAATTTATGGCAATGTACAGTGCAGATGAAGTGAGCTGTGAACAAATGCAGATGTTTAAAAAGCAGGTAAATTAAGTTAATATTAGGATAGAGGTAGCAATTTATTTAATAAATAAGTTTAATAGTTTATTAAATGAATATAATATATGTAATCTACAAATAAATATGTTTATTATATATGTATAGTATAATGTATATTATAATATATATTATATACACATATAATGTATATTATACAATATTTGTAATATATAAACAAATATATTTATATAATATATATAGTGTATTATATATTATATAATATATAATATGTAATAATGTAATAGTAAAATAAATATATTTATATTATAATATATACGTATAGTATAACAGTATATATTATATAATGCATTATATAATATATATTAATATAATATATAATAATATATACATTATATATAATATATAGTATTATATAAATAAAGTATTTATTTCTTTATATATATACTTATTTAACATCCTTTTACGTTCACATTTTACATGTTAGGGCAAATCTTCTATGCAGAATGAGCAACTCAGAAAATTCCAGATATAAGGTACACAGACGGACCGGACCCACTGTGGCCCACATGGACCAGATAATGTCAAGGTGGACCTCAGTGGATCCAGTGCCACACAGAATATAGTTTTCAAATACTGGGAAAGTTTGCCTTTACAATGCACTGGTACGCCTGGAGGGACAGGCAGAGGACTGTGGACTGTCCGTCTGCCTACGTGTCCTCCACATCGAGACTCTGTGAGCGCTTTAATTCTAAATTCTCCTCCCACTCTACATTCTCGCATCGCCATCTTGTCAAAAACCAGCAGTAAGGAGTTCAAAGGTCAGAGCCCCTGACAGTGAGCTAGAGTCAAACCCCTCCAGCGACTGTATGTTGTTCAGAGGAGTTAGGAGTGAAAAATGGAACAGATATGATAGAATAGACAGCAGCAGGTGATGAAGAGGAGGGTTTAGTGATGAAGAACTCTCGCTCCTCTCCCTCTCCTCTCTCTCTACTCCCTCTCCTCTCTCCCCCAGATGAGTTTTCAGGATGACCAGGAGCTGCAGTTCATTCCCTGTCAGCTCAGTAGCGGGAGCAGTGAAGACCATAGCAGCAGCGATGACACCACCTCCCTCTCCTATTCCTCTGGCTCTGAGCCCATCCCCCCTCCCCCCACCGAGAGCCCGCCACCTCCCCCACCCTTCCAGACCCCCATACCCCCTCCATTCGAGTTCACCGACGCCCACCCACCAGTGCGCTTCTCCCCGCAGCACATGCCCCGCGCCCGTACAGGTTTCCAGCCCCACCACCCCATCATCCCTCCACCACCACCACCGCCGCGGGTGCTCTTGTCCAGCCGGCCTCCCCTCCACAAGGTGTTCTCCACCGCAGAGGAGGCAGAACGAGGACACCAACGCTTCCAGGCTTCCTCCGGACGGCTGTCCCACTCCCCCTCCAAGCCCCTGATGTCCCGCCGCTCTCCAAAGCCCTCACGTCCCCCTCACCTCCCCCGACAAGTCAGCCAACCACAGCCTGTCCACCAGCCATCCCCGCTGCCCTCCCCCCAGCTGCTCAGATCCAGCCAGCTGGTCCTGCAGAGACACCACCAACTCCACCACCAACACAGCTACCAGGGCCCCTTGCCCCCCTCCCTCCAGGACCAGACCCCCGCACACACTCAAACCCAGACCCAAACTCACCCACCTCCCTCACTCCTCCCCCAGACTCAGAGTGCTCACTCCACTCTCTCCACCCACGCCAAGACCTATGAGACCACTCGTGTCGAGCTTCAGTCACAGAAGGTAACACTCGTATTTAGTTCCGTCATCAAATATTAAAAATACAATGGAGGCGGTAACAGTTTGGTTGAAGAGTACATGTATGTTTTATAGTTGGAGGTGGATGTTTGTAGCGTGTAGTATTTATGTTCATCTACTTTCTTTTTATGGTGCCCTGCTATTTGCACTTATGATATACTGTACTACATCCACCTGAACCAGGGCCATGCATGCACTTTGTTTACATATGTTCAGAGTACAACCAGGTTCACAGACTTACATGACAGATGAGCAAAGTCAGTGTGCAGTGACAGAAATAAGCCAGTGTGCAGTGACAGAAATAAGTCGGTGTGCAGTGACAGAAATAAGCCAGTCTGCAGTGACAGAAATAAGTCAGTGTGCAGTGACATAAATAAGCCAGTGTGCAGTGACAGAAATAAGCCAGTGTGCAGTGACAGAAATAAGTCAGTGTGCAGTGACATAAATAAGCCAGTCTGCAGTGACAGAAATAAGCCAGTGTGCAGTGACAGAAATAAGTCAGTGTGCAGTGACATAAATAGGTCAGTGTGCAGTGACATAAATAAGCCAGTGTGCAGTGACAGAAATAAGCCAGTCTGCAGTGACAGAAATAAGCCAGTGTGCAGTGACATAAATAGGTCAGTGTGCAGTGACAGAAATAAGCCAGTGTGCAGTGACAGAAATAAGCCAGTGTGCAGTGACAGAAATAAGCCAGTGTGCAGTGACAGAAATAAGCCAGTGTGCAGTGACAGAAATAAGCCAGTGTGCAGTGACATAAATAGGTCAGTGTGCAGTGACAGAAATAAGCCAGTGTGCAGTGACAGAAATAAGCCAGTGTGCAGTGACAGAAATAAGCCAGTGTGCAGTGACAGAAATAAGCCAGTGTGCAGTGACAGAAATAAGTCAGTGTGCAGTGACAGAAATAAGTCAGTGTGCAGTGACATAAATAAGCCAGTGTGAAGTGATAGAAATAAGTCAGTGTGCAGTGACAGAAATAAGCCAGTGTGCAACGACAGAAATAAGTCAGTGTGCAGTGACAGAAATAAGCCAGTGTGCAGTGATAGAAATAAGCCAGTGTGCAGTGATAGAAATAAGCCAATGTGCAGTGATAGAAATAAGCCAATGGGCAGTGACAGAAATAAGCCAATGTGCAGTGATAGAAATAAGCCAGTGTGCAGTGATAGAAATAAGCCAGTGTGCAGTGATAGAAATAAGCCAATATGCAGTGACAGAAATAAGCCAGTGTGCAGTGATAGAAATAAGCCAGTGTGCAGTGATAGAAATAAGCCAGTGTGCAGTGACAGAAATAAGCCAGTGTGCAGTGACAGAAATAAGTCAGTGTGCAGTGACAGAAATAAGTCAGTGTGCAGTGACATAAATAGGTCAGTGTGCAGTGACATAAATAAGCCAGTGTGAAGTGATAGAAATAAGTCAGTGTGCAGTGACAGAAATAAGCCAGTGTGCAATGACAGAAATAAGTCAGTGTGCAGTGACAGAAATAAGCCAGTGTGCAGTGATAGAAATAAGCCAATGTGCAGTGATAGAAATAAGCCAATGTGCAGTGACAGAAATAAGCCAATGTGCAGTGATAGAAATAAGCCAGTGTGCAGTGATAGAAATAAGCCAGTGTGCAGTGATAGAAATAAGCCAATATGCAGTGACAGAAATAAGCCAGTGTGCAGTGATAGAAATAAGCCAATGTGCAGTGATAGAAATAAGCCAGTGTGCAGTGATAGAAATAAGCCAATGTGCAGTGATAGAAATAAGCCAGTGTGCAGTGATAGAAATAAGCCAATGTGCAGTGACAGAAATAAGCCAGTGTGCAGTGATAGAAATAAGCCAGTGTGCAGTGATAGAAATAAGCCAGTGTGCAGTGATAGAAATAAGCCTGTGTGCAGTGATAGAAATAAGCCAGTGTGCAGTGATAGAAATAAGCCAATGTGCAGTGATAGAAATAAGCCAGTGTGCAGTGATAGAAATAAGCCAGTGTGCAGTGACATAAATAAGTCAGTGTGCAGTGATAGAAATAAGCCAATGTGCAGTGATAGAAATAAGCCGGTGTGCAGTGACAGAAATAAGTCAGTGTGCAGTGATAGAAATAAGCCAATGTGCAGTGACAGAAATAAGTCAGTGTGCAGTGACAGAAGGCCTGACTAGCTGAACCAGTGCCCGTGAGCACATAAACTGTTGTTTCACACTGTGGATTAAAAAAGATTTGCCATTGTTACCTCCAGGTTGGTCGGGCTTCCCTACAGACACGATTGGCCGTGTCTGCAGGCGGGAAGCCGGATGTGGGTATGTGTCCTGGTCACTGCACTAGCGCCTCCTCTGGTCGGTCAGGGCGCCTGTTTGTGGGGGGGGGGACTGGGGGGGAATAGCGTGATCCTCCCACGTGCTGTGTCCCCCTGGTGAAACTCCTCACTGTCAGGTGAAAAGAAGCGGCTGTATCGGAGGAGGCATGTGGTAGTCTGCAGCCCTCCCCGGATCGGCAGAGGGGGTGGAGCAGCGACCAGCACAGCTCAGAAGAGTGGGGTAATTGGCCAGATACAATTGGGGAGAAAAGGGGAGAAACCCCCCCCCCCCAAAAAACCCCCCAAAACATTACAGTTAAAAAGTTTACTAAGAGCATTACAAACAGGCCAGTTTGAAACCAGTGTTTTGATGTAACTAGGTGCCTCCACCACCTCCTCCACCTTTGCCCCCACCATGTGAACCACCGCCGTTGCCCAAGTCGAGCCTGCATGCGTCAGACACCAACCACATGAGTGTGAAGCGGCTCCGCTGGGAGCAGGTGGAGAACTCGGAGGGAACCATCTGGGGGCAGGTGAGTGGGACAGTCAACGTGTCAGATGGGATTCCCTCACAGCGGCTCAGCATGTCAGCCGTGTCGCCACTGCACAGTAATAATACCCTCTATAAATACTTGATTCAGCAGCATCTGAAGCCGATCTCTGAGGCTGTCCGATAGAGGTTTACTTTACAGTGGCCTCATTTCAGGATATTGCCAATGTGGATAATTGCTCCGCAGCAACAGTGCACAATAATACCTTTCATTAATAGTTAATTTGACATCTATCTGATACATGATGCACTTTGGCAGGATGTCACAGTAAGTGGTACTACAGAATGTAGAAATTAAAATTCTATTACGCTGTGTTAGTACACCCTTGTAAGAACACTGGGCCTCATTCATCAGTCGTTCGTTCGTACGTACAAATTTGTTCTTACACACCCATGGAATTTTTTTAGCCCTCAAGTTTGTCTGACAGACAGAAGCAAAGCCTGATGGTTATTTGTAATTCCTTCCCCCTGACATCTGTTGTCTACCTCTTGCATCGCGCAATCACCCAGGCCTGCAAAGACGTCAGTCTTAGCCAACTGGTGTCTAAGTGATTTCCATGGTGATTTCTGCTTCCGGTGTGGGAAGATGGCGGCACGAATTCACGTTTGCGGCGGCCTCACCCAGTACCGTCCATGCAGTGTCTTTGTCCACGTCTTGATGGCTGGGAGAGCTTGGTCTGCCGTGTCCTGTGGGCCCAGGGACCACGACCCTACCTGGAGCTGTGCCCGAAGAGGAAACACCGAGGGTGGTCTGACAGGACGCGGAAGCGGGGCAGTTCCGACAGTCATCCTGCGTTCGTTCTCTTGGACAGTGATTTTTTTGTAGTTTGATACGTGTTCTTGTAGTTTTTGGATGTGTTTCTGCCTTTGTGTTGCACCGCTATGGGCTGGTTTCATATCATGAATGACAAATGAAGTGTTCTCGATTCCTGAAGTTCAGGGGTTACCCAGGTTCACTGGTCTGAGACAAATTTCAGGGCTAAAAAATTCCATGGGTGTGTAAAAACAAATTTGTACATACGAACAATTGATGAATGAGGGCCATTATATACAAAGATTTTCTCTAATTTGAAATAGTACAACTTTGTGTTTTGTGATAGGTTAATGTATTCAATATAAAGCAAATAGTACTTGACTGTCAGATGTACTGCTGTTGTGCTGTAGTTGTTAAAATTCAAGACTCAATTTATTGGCATATCAACTTTACAGTTCGATTGGAATTTGATCAATGTGCTCAGAGGTAACAGTAATTTGAAGATACATCCCATGATGCACTGGGACACATCATCAGTCATGTTTCCTGAGGTCCTCGGGTCTTTCAATATCATACACCCTCGCTCAGGTGACCCGGCCGGGGTTGATCAGGCCCCGGCTTTTGTCCCAGCAGCATTGGCCCACAGATCACTCCTCCTGATCCAAAGCCCAGTAAAACAAACAGTAAACACATAACCACACAAACACAAAATGGGAGTGTCCATAAAAACATACTGTTAGAATCAGTGGCGGCTGGTGCTAAAAATCGGTGGGGGGGGGGGGGCATGACCTTGGTGCAGCACACCTGACAGCTGCTTTAATGTCCACACAGTCATACAGTTATTCAGAAGGACCATTTAGCCTATAGATTTTATCAGGGTTCGTAGACGGTGGATGATTGACAGTTGAGACGAGTCACGGTGGTGGGTGTGAACATGATTGAAAGCCACGAGAACTGTCCAATGACATTAGAGCAAAAAAAAAATTAAAATAATACCAATTCACTGCCAATAAAAGTGGGAGTGTCTGAGGCGAACAGAACTGCGCACCCTGGAATATCTGAAGAAACCAATCAGACAGCAGCCTCAGGTCACCTGCTCGCCACAAGTTTGAGGGCTTACGTAAGGTGTGGTTTGGCCGGCGCCCCTCACCCAGGAAGTATATGTATTCAGACAGGAAGTACATGTATTCAGACAGGAACCAACCAAATACCATTTGAACCAATATTTAATGCTGCTGACAGGCGCTCACAGACTGACGACACTTCATCATTATTTGCATTATACAGCTAAATTTTGTTTAAGTAGATTTTCATCTCTTGTTGTTTGATGGGGCGGCACCCCAGCGCCCTCTACTGGCCAGTCGCCGCTGGTTAGAATTATAATTCAGTTAATATGCAACCCTGTGGCCCATGGCCTTAAAGTGACAAATAAAAGTGCTTCGGGAGACTGTACTTGTTGTACAAGCAGTGAAGCATTTAGGATGTGGATGATGCAGGGTAATTGCTGGTGTGGAAGCGAGATGTTCTGGTCTTGGCACTACAGAGTCTTTTACCCGAAGGTTCTGTCCACTTCCATCATCATGTGACGTTTCCCTGTGTTGAAGCTTGGAGAGGACTCGGACTATGACAAGCTCAGTGACATGGTGAAGTACCTGGACCTAGAGCTGCACTTTGGGACTCAGCGCAGATCCAGTAGGTTGTTTTTTTTTCTTCTTCCTAGTTTTACTCGCCCCCATATCAAATCCTCTGTCTGTCATCACCGCCATTGTTGTGTGCCAGTGGTGTGCAGTCATGTACCATGTGGGGAGATGTGTGTGCAAGTCCAACTTGACCAGCTGACTTCAGTACTCGGCACACCACCACCCCGTGAAATGAAATGAGCAGTTGTCGTACTTTGGCTGAAAGGAAATCCCGTACATGCGTGGCCCTCCATGGCAGATGACTGCAAAGTTTGTACTTGATTGATTCAGAGTGTTCGCTTGTTGTATTTGAGTGTTTGAAAGCCTGTTTGTTCTTTAACTGAAACCACCTGTCATGTTTGTACCTTCACAGTTACCGTGTTCCTCCTCACCATGTTCTCCATAGCCTGCTACGAAGCCTCTTCATCCACCCCCCTGCTCATCAGAGGCACCATCTCCTCCCCCACTCCTCTCTGTCTTCATAGAGGTCCATGATGAGGGAGTTCTGTCACTCACAAAGCGGCAGTTTGCCTTATTCCCCAAACTGTCAGACACTCAATGCTGAACTGTCTGGCAGGATGGAGAACATCTTGACAGAGCTTTCTTATCAGCACCTCCTTCCACCCTGTTATCAACCTGACGACCTTGCCATTACTTGTTGTGTGTGTGTGTGTGTGTTCAGTGTCCACTCCTGGTGCCTGCAGAACGAGTCCTTACACTGTGATTAAACTTATCAGTTTCTCCTCCAGAGCCGGCCTTTCTGCCCGAGAGCTTTAAAAAGAAAGACGTGGTGGAGATCCTCTCACATAAGAAGGCCTACAACGCCTGTGAGTATGACCGGGAGGAGGCTGGAGGACCAGAACTCCCACAGGGTCGAGGCTGGGGTTTGGGAAAAAAGTTAAAATGGTCACGAAACGCCCAAATCTACAAACCGAGCTGTTCCAAAAATGTAAAAAAAAAATTTTTTTTTAATATAATCTCATACTCACTGTTGTGGGTATAGTTTAATGTTCTTTAGTCTGTGACTGTAGATACAGAAACAATGCATAGAAGGTGATACAGAAAACTGACGTTTTAGTATCTCAAATCACAAGCGTGACCCTGAAATTCAAGTTGAGGGTTTCAGTGCAATTAAGAAACCACTTAATGTCAAAGCACAGATGCACCAACTTCTGCACGCTGTGATGTTCATGTACAGTCTGTGTTAACAATGACCTCGGCCTCCATTCGCCCTCCTCTGCACCGCGTAGCCATCCTGATCGCCCACCTGAAGCTCTCTGCGGGGGAGCTGCGGCAGGTCCTGATGAACATGACCATAGGCAGGTTGGAGCCGGCTCACATCAAGCAGCTGCTGCTGTACGCGCCCGACGACGAGGAGGTGAAACAGTACGAACAGTTTGACCAGGATCCGGCCAAACTCAGTGAACCTGACCAGTTCATCTTCCAGGTGCAGACATGGAGGCTGGTGGTGGTGGTATATTTACTGCTGTTCAGGAAGGAACTGTTATCGGGGTGTCCGGGTGGCATGGCGGTCTATTCCGTTGCCTACCAACATGGGGATCGGCAGTTCGAATCCCCGTGTTACCTCCGGCTTGGTCGGGCGGCCCTACAGACACAATTGGCCGTGTCTGCGGGTGGGAAGCCGGATGTGGGTATGTGTCCTGGTCGCTGTACTAGCGCCTCCTCTGGTCGGTCGGGGCACCTGTTCAGGGGGGAGGAGGAACTGGGGGGGAACAGCGTGATCCTCCCACACGCTACGTCCCCCTGGTGAAACTCCTCACTGTCAGGTGAAAAGAAGCGGCTGGTGACTCCACATGTATGGGAGGAGGCATGTGGTAGTCTGCAGCCCTCCCCCAGATTGGCAGAGGGGGTGGAGCAGAGACCGGATCGGCTCGGAAGAGTGGGGTGATTGGCCGGATACAATTGGGGAGAAAAAAGGGGGGGGGGAGAATCCTAAAAAAGAAAGGAACTGTTATCAATGGCAAACTGACACAAGAGTAACTTCCGAAGCGCCCTAAAAAGAGCCGGTTTTCAGATGTTGGTTTGTTTTCTGCTTTACAAATGAGAAAACACAGTAGGTGGAGAAAAAACAGTATAAACGTTATAGGTCAAAGAAATCCAGTGGGAAGGCGGAGTTGGCTCCACCCACCCACAATAGATTGACAGTGACAGCGATTTATGCAGAAAACAATGTGTGTTTCACATTTTGTTCTGCAACACGAAGTATGGCCGTTAACATCACTCCCCACGCACACCCGACACCACTGACGCTGCTATAAGGCAGTCCTGTTGATGGTTTCGGAGCTGGACCTGTGGGATAAAACGCCAAACCAAAAGCATGGTGATGTAATGAATGTGGGCGGGGCTGGTCAGGCTGGACGGACAACTCCGCCTTCCTGCAGGCTGCAGCTGGTACTACTTGAGTCCAGCGGGGCATGTAAAGAAACAAAAGATATTTCAGCCCTCAAAGAAAGGGAGGAAAAAGCTGAGAACAAGTGGAAGTGTGAACAGACTTGGCTGTGCTTTCTTTCTCTACGACAGATGCTGATGGTGCCCGAGTACAAGACTCGGCTGCGGAGCCTCCATTTCAGGACCACGCTGCAGGAGAGGATGGAGGAGATGAAGGTCGCCTACGAGTACATCTACAAAGCCTCCGCAGAACTGAAGAGCAGCAAGAAACTGGCCAAGATCCTGGAGGTAACGGTACAATTCAGTATTTCAGCTGAAGGAAGGAAAATGTGTGTCATTTGTGACATAAACATTCAGATACCGGGTATTTGAGAGACTAGAGATAACACAAGAACACGTTTTGATTTCTGTGTACAAAATAAGGGTTAAGGGGTTAAGTATAGGAGTAGTATCTTTCCCAGAAGGCCTTTTGTGGTGTCCTGGATTGGTCTGCATACACCCCAGCATCATGTGAAGCGCAAAATATCGCCTCTCCGTGATGACTGACCGTCCGTGCGTGGTGAAGAGCCACACTCTTCTCGCGGTACTCCTGTTAACGTTGTCAGGAGACAACAGAGCAGAACACGGCGGATCTAGAGGAGTAAACCTGGATAATAAATCCTGCTCCTCCTGTGGGGAGCAGCAGTCCTGGCTACATTCATCCATAGACTGATGTTGTGGACCGGGGGACATCGTGGCTTTGCAGATGATCAACGTGTCTTCACAATGGAAAGGCACAAAATCTAGCGCCCCATGCTTTAAACAAACAAACCCTATAGGGGGCGCCCTTAGGGACGACCTAGGTGAGGTGAGGTGAGGTGTACAATACATTCCATGTATAGAAGAGGTAGTACGACAGTAACAGATTCTACACCTCATTTATGTATGAAGCGTTTACAGAAGTGCTCTTATCAGTGTGTGTCGCAGGTGAAATGATGAAGGTGGTTATTGTGTGTTTAACAGTTTGTGTTGGCGATGGGGAATTACCTGAACAACGGACAGCCCAAAAGCAACAGGACAACTAGTTTTAAGATCAACTTCCTAACTGAGGTATGAGAGTCTGTTTGGTCTTCAACTTCTATGATAAAAAACTTCATCGTCTACAGTTACTGGTACTCCGTCGCTCACGTGGGACCTTCTTCCATCTCACAGCTGAGCACAACCAAAACCGTCGACGGAAAATCCACCTTTCTTCACATTCTGGCGAAATCTCTTTGCCAACATTTCCCCGAGCTGCTCAGTATTGCCGGAGACCTCACGACGGTGCCTCTGGCAGCCAAAGGTACAGTACGATATCACACATGTTCTGAAGCAGAATCTGTTGGAGCTCATCTGCAGAAGTTCATGTCCTACAAGGCCACGCCGTTTTCCAACAGGCACCAGTCGGCCATTGTTATGAAAAAGCATTTCATTTGTTCACCTTTCTTCATCTGGCAGTTTTAAAATGAGCTGGGGGGGGGGGGCATCCGGGTGGCCTATTCAGTTGCCTACCAACACGGGGATCGCCGGTTCAAATCCCCATGTTACCTCCGGCTTGGTCGGGCGTCCCTACAGACACAATTGGCCATGTCTGCGGGTGGGAAGCCGGATGTGGGTATGTGTCCTGGTCGCGGCACTAGCGCCTCCTCTGGTCGGTCGGGGCACCTGTTCAGGGGGGAGGGGGAACTGGGGGGAATAGCGTGATCCTCCCACGTGCTGCGCCTACCTGGTGAAACTCCTCACTGTCAGGTGAAAAGAAGCGGCTGGTGACTCCACATGTATGGGTGGAGGCATGTGGTAGTCTGCAGCCCTCCCCGGATCGGCAGAGGGGGTGGAGCAGAGACCGGGACGGCTCAGAAGAGTGGGGTAATTGGCTGAATACAAATGGGAGAAAAAGGGTGGGGGAAAAAAAGAGCTGGAAGGCTTTGTGTAAAGGCAAATCCTAAAACCACCAGACTGACTACTAATTTGTTTTTTGTTTTTTTGGTGGAATTTTCCCCCTTTTTCTCCCCGATTGTATCCCGGTCGCTGCTCCACCCCCTCTGCTGAACCGGGGAGGGCTGCAGACTACCACATGCCTCCTCCCATACATGTGGAGTCACCAGCCGCTTCTTTTCACCTGACAGTGAGGAGTTTCACGCTATCCATCCCCCCGAACAGGCACCCCGACTGACCAGCGGAGGCGCTAGTGCAGCAACCAGGACACATACCCACATCCAGCTTCCTACCCACAGACACGGGGATTTGAACCGGTGATCCCCATGTTGGTAGGCAACGGAATAGACCGCCACACCACCCAGACGCCCCACCGACTGCCAATTTGTAAAGCCAAGCAATGTAATGAGCAACTAGTACTGGTGTTTAGTCGTCTAATGTCTGCTTGTTCTGCTCAGTGAACCAGAGGGTGATCACGGCGGAGCTGAGTGACCTTCATTCCACCATCCAGGACATCAGGACCGCCTGTCTCAAGATCCCTGCTACATCAGAGGACCACTTCACCTCTGTCATGAGCGTATCCTTCCACCCCAACTAGTTCCTATGAACACAGCCCCTTTAAAAAGAAGAGACCTTATGTAGCAGAAAAGCAGAAGTCTAGAACTTCACTTGCATCATAAATAAATGCATTCAGCCTTCAAGTTTTCCAGGCAAGTCAAGGAACTTCCTCGACTTACCCGTTAACCCATACTGCACACTCGTTTTCACCGTCTTCCTTCTGTCTCTGGAAAGTTACCGTCTTGGTCTGCTTCAAAAGAAACTCAGCTCCAGATGTCTGTAGGCTGACACACAAATACATCTGCTAATTTCTGCCTCTCTTGTAAGTAGTTATGGAAAACAGCATCTAAATT
Source organism: Lampris incognitus (assembly GCF_029633865.1). Taxonomy (NCBI): domain Eukaryota; kingdom Metazoa; phylum Chordata; class Actinopteri; order Lampriformes; family Lampridae; genus Lampris; species Lampris incognitus. The sequence continues at coordinate 4,689,787 of NC_079227.1, forward strand.
AAAAAGTGTCTGCTAAATAAGAAAATGTAAATACAAAGCACCATGAGTTTTAACATCACTGGTCACAGTAGGCAGCATGGGGGTTTTGGGTTTGACCTCTCCCTTCTGCCTGGATTTGACACCATCTACCCATGTTTGCATTTCCACTTAATACATCCATCCATTATCCAAGCTGCTTATTCCAAGTAGGGTCACGGGGATGCTGGAACCTATCCCAGCAGTCATTGGGTGGCAGGTGGGGAGACACCCTGGACAGGCCGCCAGGCCATCACACAGGGCCGACACATTCACACCTAGGGCCAATTTAGTATGGCCGACTCACCTGACCTACAGGTCTTACCCGTGTCAATAGCGCTAACATCAATGGCAAGCTAGCAACAACATGGCTATCACTAACAACAACGAATCCCGTACTTCACACAACATACTGTCGTCACATTACGCACAAATGACAAGAATTGAACACCGTTTTTTGCAAGCACAACACTTTAGGATATTTCCAGCACCCACTTAATACAGTTAACTGAACTGTATTAAATGGATGGAGAATGAAAGAAAGGTCACAGAGGGCAATGTAATGCCTTCCCATAATGCCCTATCCATTAAACTACATAAACCACCAACATCCACTTATTACAGGTATCAAAACCAAAATATCAAACATAATACTGTTAGAAAGTTGCTGCCGCTCTTGAACCTTGACCTTTGGTACCACAGAGTTTCCTGGAGAACAGCCACCCTGCGGTCCAGTCGCTGGACTCACTCCAGACCAGAGCCATGGAGGAGTTCTCCAAGGTGGCCCTCTACTTCGGAGAAGACAGCAAGGCCACCAGCACAGAGGCTTTCTTTGGCATCTTTGCAGAGTTCATCTCCAAGTTTGAGGTGAGCCGATACCTTCCCATTATCAGACCGTCTCACCAATGCAAGATTATGACTCTGGTTCTGAGAACAGCTGGCTAGTTTACATGAGGGCTAGGGTTAGCGGTTTTACTCTATGAAAAAATAATTGACCGTTTGCAAGATTTCTTAAGTCTCACCTCCCTTAGTTAATGTAACGTCAGATGAAATGAAACATCACATTAGTCTTACTTGCCAGATGTCAAATGTACTCCTACCCCTTAAGTCTGCCAGTACCCAGACATAACCACAAATGAGTGGGATCATGTCTTCTTGTTCTTCAGAGGGCGCTCAGTGAGACGCAGGCCACAGAAAATCCCAGAAGCCCCAGACTGCCCTCTCCTCTGGCCTGGTAGAACAAAGAACACATGGCTGGCTGTCTGGCCAAACCAAGAGGCTGACTGCTTCAATCTTTCACTCCGCTCTCTTCAACCAAAGTGCCAAGATCACAAGCAGACACTGGAACCACCGGGGATGAAGACCAGACCATCTGTAAAAGTCATGATAAAAGGGGAGAGTTTAGGTACAGATAACTACATAATGAGGATACACTTTGAATGCCCGGTGCGACACAGTGCTTCTCTTTCAGGTGCTGGTTAGAGCAGTTTTTCCCGTTACTTCTGTGTCTTTAGCATCAGCGGCACAGGGACCATCAGCGTCAACATACACACAAACTGGTTTCCTGCAGTGCATCTGGTTGCTGTACATCATGAATATTTCAGACGGTGCACACGATGAAAGGTCAGAATATCAATCACTATGTTTATTATACGATTCTATCAAGTATATATATATATATATATATATATATATATATATATATATACACATTTTATATCTGCTCATATTTTTAAGATTAAGCATGACTGTAGACTGATGCCAGCCATTTGTTATTGTAAGTACGAGACCGCACAGAATGCCATCGCCACGCATGAATGAAAAATACTTGGAAAGTGTAAAGAGAATGGAGGTTGGCAAACAAAACACACTAGCTAGAACATCCACATACTTAGGTAATGATTTAGAAAGGCATTCAAGTTATTCACCACAACCCGTTTACACCAAACGTCTCTAGAAAAGAGCTCCAGTAGAATGTAAGTCGTAGTGCTGGGTGGCTGATTCGGCTGTACTTGTGCTTTGGGGTCCCCCCCCCCAGTTGATCCTGAAGTCAGTGCTGCACTGTGGACGATGCTGGCTCATACTGCCCGGGCTTCAGGAAATGTGTGGGCATAACAGCAAAACATTTTCAGATTTTTCACGTCTTTTTTCCGTTGATTGAGAAGCAAACATGAATGCTGACTTTTACGTGAGAAGGCAGCGCTGTGTGCTCAGCAGAGAGACTCGGAGCTCTGCACCTTCTACAACATCATGACAGGCTGCTTGATACAAGTCAGTGGCTGCTGAATGGGGGGAAAAAAACCCATAAAATGGCCGTTTCTTGACTTTCCTGGTTGGCGTAGTACCTCATGAATCATCCGTGTAGTATGGATTGTACTCCCTGCAGTATGGATTGTGGTCATGTTTGCTGAGCTCCGTTCATCCTTGCTGTTTCATGTTTCATTTTCTTCAGTTTATAAAGAATGTCGCAGGGAAAGCACAACTTAATGCACAGCTTTAGTCGGGCTTTTTAAAGATAACTGATCTTGTAAAATGTAGAAAATAGTAAAGTTCAGGGTTTCTTCTCAGTCGCATGTTGGTGTAGATGTTTAATTTTATGGGGGAAAAATGTACATCAGGAATCACGTACGTTCACTGGATATTTAGGTGTAGAGTCGAAACTATTACGTCGGTCTGTTTTTAGTTTTGTTGACTGTAATTTCCCTTTTGTAGCTGTTTTCTGTGTTTTATCTTTCTATGGACGATCAAATGGTTTTCATCTATAAAAAGTTTTGCTTGACAATAAAAACTGCGTGAATCCTCAACGTGGAGATCATCTATTAGAACCGAGAGGGTTTTTAATTCACTCTTCTCTGACAAACGGGAAACCATTTCACACACGAGTTATTTAATGAGGCGCTTACATACATATGTACATACTACTACTACCTTCAGCTGCTCCCGTTAGGGGGCGCCACAGCGGATCATCTATTTCCATCTCTTCCTGTCCTCTGCATCTTCCTCTGTCTCACCAGCCACCTGCATGTCCTCCCTCACCACATCCATAAACCTCCTCTTTGGCCTTTCTCTTCTCCTCTTCCCTGGCAGCTCCATATTCAGCATCCTTCTCCCAGTATACCCAGCATCTCTCCTCCACACATGTCCACACCATCTCCATCTTGTCTCTCTTGCTTTGTCTCCACACCGTCCAACCTGAGCTGTCCCTCTGATATACTCGTTCCTAATCCTGTCCTTCTTCATCACTCCCAATGAAAATCTTATCATCTTCATCTCTGCCACCTCCAGCTCCTCCTCCTGTCTTTTCATCAGTGCCACTGTCTCCAAACCATACAACATAGCTGGTCTCACTACCATCTTGTAAACCTTCCCTTTAACTCTTGCTGGTACCCTTCTGTCACAAATCACTCCTGACACTTTTCTCCACCCACTCCACCCTGCCTGCACTCCCTTCTTCACCTCTCTCCTGCACTCCCCGTTACTTTGGACAGTTGACCCTGAGTATTTAAACTAATCCACCTTCATCACCTCTACTCCTTGCATCCTCACCATTCCACTGTCCTCCCTCTCATTCACGCACATGTATTCCGTCTTGCTCCTACTGACTTTCATTCCTCTTCTCTCCAGTGCATACCTCCACCTCTCCAGGCTCTCCTCCACCTGCACCCTACTCTCACTACAGATCACAGTGTCATCCACAAACATCATCGTCCATGGAGACTCCTGCCTGATCTCGTCTGTCAACCTGTCCATCACCATTGCAAACATACATACATTTCCTGTAAATGGTAGACAGAACTTTAACTGACCGTTTTCCACTTCTGGTGATTTTATTTTTTTATGTTTCTGTGTGGACTTAACTTCCTTCCACAGGTTGATTCACGTGGGAACAATCAATCCAAAATCAAACTAATGAAGGAGAATCTACAGCAGGTGAGATTTGGTGGAAATGAATCGAAACAAACGCTCTCCAATTGGAAACAGCTTTGTTCTTTTTCACTTTGTTCCACTATATTTCTAGATAGAAATGAGTTGGGCGCTGAGTCAAAAACAACTTCTATCACCACTTTATTAAAATTCTATAGGATTCAAAGTTGTGACAAAAATATTTTCCACCTTCCTGTTTAGAATAGTGAAAGCTTTTAGAAGTCAAAGCCTTCTGTAAATGACTCAAACAGCCAGACATTTCTTACCCTGACTCAACCTGGATATGTAGCCTATTTCAACACAATTCTGAAGAATGTAGTGACCGCTTGTTAAATTAGCCTCTAAATGTTTCAGCATTATTTGAGTCTGCTTACAGACTGAAAGCTCATTTCTTTTTAATCCTTCAAGTAGAATGAGTAGAATTTTCCTAAAAATCAATGTGTACACTCATACAAAAATAATCCGTCAATCATTTCTTATGAGCCACTAGACGTGTGGCGGTGTCTGTACCTGCAGAGACCCTGTCCTCTGCCTGTATTTTGTTATTTTGCTGTGTACGGGATGTTTCTGGGTGTTAACCTTTGGGCAGCAGAACTCTATAAAACTGTAGTGACCACGTGCGAGATCGAGCTCGTAAGAATGCGTCCAAGAGGAAGCTACGACAATGGCAGACACAGTACTGAAAAAAAATAGTAGTTACTCTGGATGTAACTCCAGTTCTATGAGTATGTGCATAGCCCTCTAACAGGCTTTGCTATTCGTTTACCCTGTGAGGCTCCGCTTCAGCTCCTGAGACAGATCTTTTCCCTCACTACCCAATCAAGTGGCAGGAGCCCCACAGCGCCCCACCACCTATAAAACCACAGTGTCTCTGTAGCTCATCTCCCTTTGAACTCAGCAACAAAGACCGGGGCCAGGCTAGAGGTTAGTGGGCTACGTATGTACTCATAGAAGTAGACTTACATCCAGGGTAACTGTGTCGTATGTGCTCTGCCCTCTAATGGGCTTTGCTATTGGTTCACACCTAAGGCAGAGGCCGTTAGGGATGAATGTACTCTCAGTTGGGCCTAACTGACACTACTCAGACACCAATCAACATAACACCCTACACAGCAGCAGTCCCAACGGTCGAGTACTGCCTCCTCTGAGGGTCTCATATCATACACCACAACAGCAGTTCAACGGTCGAGTAATGCCCCACCTCAGGGACTCGTACCATAATGCAACAACCCACTGAGGGCTTGGTACAGCCAACTTGTCAGTCGCCTGAAGACGAGCCCCCCCCCCCCCTTGACCTTGCACCAAGCACTGCATGGGATAGGTACCCAGTAAACAGTCATATCCCTGAGATATGACTGCACGAAGGATGAAGTGGACCAGGAAGCTGCCAAGTACGTCTTCTACTGACACTCTCCTGAAAAGTGCCATAGAGGATGCAATGCCCCTCGTAGAGTGCGCCCTGAGGCCCACAGGGGCGGGGCGGCCCATAGCATCATAACTCTTGCGGATTGCGCCACAAATCCAGTGGGCGAGCCAATGCGCCAACAGAGGAGCCACCTGAGCCCAACTGCCATGGCAGACGAATAGTTGGTCTGATTTCTTTACCATCGCCAAGCGCTCCACATAACAACAAAGTGTCCTCACTGGACATAGGGTGTGGAGGCGCTCCTCCTCCTTGTCAGTATGAGGAGAAGGAAGGAAAGCTCTAAGACAGATGACCCCTGGACCTGAATGAGGAGGTGATGACCTTTGGCCGGAAGGACGGGTTGGGGTGCAATTCCACCAACCCCTGGTTGTCACTGACGGACATGCAGGAGAGATGTACAGCCAAGGAGATCCCCCGCCCTCTTGGCTGAAGTAAGTCAAGAGAATAGCCGTCTTCATAGATAACAACTCCATGTCCGCCTGGCCAAGTGGCTCAAACATCAGGCCAGCCAACCTGTCCAGAACCATCTGCAGGTCCCACTGAGGAATAAGGCGTCAAGTAGGGGGCCTGAGCTTATGGACCCCTATAAGGAAGCGCTTGACTGAGGGGTGGCTACTGTAAACGAAGCGGCCAAATCCATCATGGCCCGCTGTCATTGCTGCTGCAAACACCCCCAAGATGGAAGCAGCGCAGCCACCATCAAACAGCTCCTGTAAGAACTGCAGAACATCCTGCAAAGGGCAGGAACGTGGATTGAGGTCCCTGGCCACAAAAACCCGCCAGCTCGTAGAATAAGCCCTGGAGGTGGAAGGGGCACGTGCATTCTGAATAGTTGCGACCACTACATCAGGGAGGCTCATGTTGCTCAACCTCATCCTCTCAACTTCCAAACCATGAGAAACCCTCCCAGAACTGGACATGAGAGAATCGCACCCTCTGCCTGTAGCAGGGCCATAGGTAGGTCTGGGACCGGCCACAGACCCACCACCAACAGCTGAACCAGGTACGGAAACCACCTGGCACCTGGGATCTCTGGCGCCACAACTATCACTGATAGATGTTGCATCCAGAGTCCTGTGAAGCAACTGCATCATCAGCCACAGGGACGGAAATGCGTACAGCAGTCCGGGAGGCCTCACTTGTTGAGCTAATGCGCCCACCCCCTATGGGGGGTCACTCTCAGAGAAAACTACAGGGAGCACTTGGCGTTCTCCCTGCTTGCAAAAAACAGTTGGCCACCGATTGTCCGAACCAACACCAGATCTGTTCGGCTATGTCCGGGGAGAGGCTCCATTCCTCCTGGAGCGGGCCCCCTCTGGACATCCTGCCTGCCTGAACATTGCGGGCTCAGCCTGGAATACTGTGTGTGCCGGTATGCAAATATTTTTTCCAAGAATGAATCCCGAAAGTTCCTGCCCTCAGGTGCTAGGATTGGCCAGATCTGCCTGTCAGTCAAGGCCGATGCGAACGCGCAACAACCCTAACCCTAGCCCCATTTGCTAGCTAACTGTTAGCCATTAGCCACGTTTGCAACCAAGCTAACTGCCAACTTAACTATGTGTGTACGGTAAGCGAATATTTTTTTCCTAGGATGAATCCAGAAAGTTGACTAACAGGCAGATCTGGCTAATCCTAGCGCCTGAGGGCGGGAAATTTCCAGATTCATCCTCGGAAAAAAATATTGGCTGCCAGTATGCTCAAATTTTAAACGAAACACTTCATTAACAAGGATTTAACAACTACTACTACTACTTTTGGCTGCTCCAGTTAGGGGGCGACGCAGCAGATCATCAGTTTCCATCTCTTCCTGTCCTCTGCATCTTCTTATGCCACACCAGCCACCTGCATGTCCTCCCTCACCACATCCATAAACCTCCTCTTTGGCCTTCCTCTTTTCCTCTTGCCTGGCAGCTCCATGTTCAGCATCCTTCTCCCAATACACCAGCATTCTTCCTCCACACATGTCCAAACTATCTCAGGCTTTCCTCTCTTGCTTTGTCTCCAAATGGTCCAATCTGGGCTGTCCCTCTAATACACTCGTTCCTAATCCTGTCCTTCTTCGTCACTCCCAATGAAAATCTTATCATCTTCAACTCAGCCAGCTCCGCCTCCTGTCTTTTCGTCAGTACCACCGTCTCCAAACTATACAACATAGTTGGTCTCACTATCATCTTGTAAACCTTCCCTTTAACTCTTGCCGGTACCCTTCTGTCACAAATCACTCCTGACACTCTTCTCCACCCACTCCACCCTGCCTGTACTCTCTTCACATCTCTTCTGCACTCCCCATTACTTTGAACAGTTGACTCCAAGTATTTAAACTCATCCACCTTCATCACCTCCACTCCTTGCTTCCTCACCATTCCGCTGTCCTCCCTCTCATTCATGCATATGTATTCTGTCTTGCTCCTACTGACTTTCATTCCTCTTCTCTCCAGTGCATACCTCCAACTCTCCAGGCTCTCCTCAACCTGCTCCCTACTCTCACTACAGATCACAATGTCATCCGCAAACATCATAGTCCACAGAGACTCCTGCCTGAGCTCGTCTGTCAACCTGTCCATCACCACTGCAAACAAGAAAGGGCTCAGAGCTGATCCTTGATGCAATCCCACCTCCACATTGACCCCATCCGTCATTCCTGCTGCACACCTCACCACTGTCACACTTCCCTCATACATATCCTGCACCACTCCTACATACTTGTCTGCCACTCCCGACTTCCTCATACAATACCACACCTCCTCTCTCGGCACCCTGTCGTATGCTTTCTCTAAATCCACAAAGACACAATGTGACTCCTTCTGGCCTCCTCTATACTTCTCCATCAACATTCTCAAAGCAAACATCACATCTGTGGTGCTCTTTCCTGGCATGAAATCATACTGCTGCTCACTGATCATCACCTCTCCTCTTAACCTAGCTTCTATTACTCTTTCCCATATCTTCATGCTGTGGCTGATCAACTTTATACCTCTGTAGTTGCTACAGTTCTGCACATCACCCTTGTTCTTGAAAATCGGTACCAGTATGCTTCTTCTCCACTCCTCAGGCATCCTCTCACTTTCCAAGATTGTGTTAAACAATCTAGTTAAAAACCCCACTGCCATCTCTCCTAAACACCTCCATGCCTCCACAGGTATGTCATCAGGACCAACTGCCTTTCCACTCTTCATCCTCTTCATAGCTGCCCTCACTTCCTCCTTGTTAATCCACTGCACTTCCTGATTCACTATCCCTACATCATCCAACCTTCTCTCTCTCTCATTTTCTTCATTCATCAGCCCCGCAAAGTACTCCTTCCACCTTCTCAGCACACTCTCCTCACTTGTCAGCACACTTCCATCTCTATCCTTGATCGCCCTAACTTGTTGCACATCCTTTGCAGCTTGGTCCCTCTGTCTGTCCAATTGGTACAAGTCCTTTTCTCCTTCCTTAGTGTCTAACCTGTCATACAACTCACCATACACCTTTCCCTTTGCCACCTCTCTCTTCACTTTACGCCACATCTCCTTGTACTCCTGTCTACTTTCTTCATCTCTCTGACTATCCCACTTCTTCTTTGCCAACCTCTTCCTCTGTATACTTTGCTATACTTCCTCCTTCCACCACCAAGTCTCCTTGTCTTCCTTCCTCTGTCCTGATGACACACCAAGTACCTTCCTAGCTGTCTCCCTCACTATTTCTGCAGTAGTTGTCCAGCCATCTGGTAACTCTTCACTACCACCCAGTGCCTGTCTTACCTCCTCCCTGAACTCCACACAACAGTCTTCATTCTTTAGACTTCCATCATTTGATCCTTTGCTGCCTTCACTCTCTTCCTTTTCTTTGTCTCCAAAGTCATCCTACAGACCACCATCTGATGCTGCCTAGCTACATTCTCCCCTGTCACCACCTTGCAGTCTCCAATCCCTTTCAGATCACACCTCCTGCATAAGATATAGTCCACCTGTGTGTACTTTCCTCCCCTGTTATATGTTACCCCTACCATTCACTACATCACCTCACCATTAACAAGGATTTAAGATGGTACATAAAAAACCAATGAAATCAGAGGGATGCAAGCATATGCTAAATTACACACCCAGTTTATTCATCAACCATTCCTTTTCATTTTTGCTAAATGATGCTGTGGCTTTCAAGGGGCAGAGATGGCGATCTGTCCATGTCAGGATGAAGACCATCATTCTGTCTAGGGCTGAGGATCTGACGCCACCTCGTCTATTCAAGTATGCCACCACCATGATTTGCTTTCCTCTGAGGTGAGGAGCAAAGTGGTGAAGCACCTTCTGAACCACTGTGAGTTCCAGGGGGTTTATGTGGCGAGGAGCACCAGACCACATGCCCCCCACGCTGGCCTAGCCAAGGGTCCCTCCCCAGCCGGCCAGGGAGGCGTCTGTGAAGACTGAATGTAGCGGGGGATGCACCCCAGCCGAACTCCCTCGTGGTGATGGCTGGGTGCGTCCCAAAATCTCACATCTCTCAGCGCCAATGCGGGGACATGGAGCTCACGCCATTTGTCAAATTGAATTTATTTATGAAGCACATTTAAAAACAACCCATGGTGACCAAACTGCTGTACTGACCAGAGCAGGTAGCTAAAACACAAATACAAGAAACACCGACATAAACAAGGCACATACGTGGCTTGTAGGCACGAATAAACAACACGTGGGTGTCATGTTTTGGTGTCAAGGTAATGTGATATATCGCATAGTGCTATCGCATTCTTATTCGTACCATTTCGAGCCCAGCCTCTCACACTCAAGCACTTACCGTGTGATGTCAATTAAGTCCATGAGGGTTCAGGCCTTAGGGGGGATACTGGGATTGGGCCTGGGTTTAACTGTGCGATTCACACCGGAAACCCGATTTATTCTACGCACATGCCGTGTTGTTCTACGCATGTGCTATGTTGTTATTGCTGGCTTATGCAAGCGCAAGGTAAGCATGGTTAAGGTTAGTTTAAGGTTAGAACCAATCGGGTTTCCGGTACGGATCGGGTAGTGACACCGGGGATGTCAAACTAATGCCACACAAATACAAAACGAAAAGCACTTTAGCACATTTTAAAAGTAACAAAAGTGAAAACCCCACAACAAAAAGAAACGGACAACATCAAGCAGAGAAACAGAAAACTGAGAAACACGACAACAAAGAAAATGCTGCACAACTGGACATGTTTCTGTAACACCAAAATAGCGGGAGGACCAATCGCTATAGAAACCTGTGGCTCACTCGGCTAGTGTGTAATTAGATATACAACCTCGCTAGTCTCAAAGTTATCCATATCAAGGCTTCATATCACTCTTCCACCTCAGTGTCTAAAAGCTGTTTTCCTACAAGGACGAGACACAACTTACATTTAAGATACACCTCTGCTGTCATATAAGCGGGTTTCTCGTTTGTCGTCACACTTTTAAGTTTTTTTTCCTTCTTTCTTTTTTGCCCTTCTCTTCTCTCATCTCTTATCTTCACCCGCTTTTCCGGGGTCGGGTCGTGGTGGCAGCAAGCTAAGTAGGGCACTCCAGACCTCCCTCTCCCCAGCAACGCCCTCCAGCTTCTTCTGGGGGATCCCAAGGTGTTCCCAGGCCAGATTGGACATGCAGTCCCTCCAGAGAGTTCTGGGTCTACCCCGGGGTTTCCTCCCAGTTGGCCTTGCCCAGTAAACCTCCAAAGGAAGGCACCCAGGAGGCATCCTGATCAGATGCCCAAGCCATCTCAACTGGCTCCTTTCGATGCGAAGGAGCAGCGGCTCTACTCCAAGCTCTCACCGGATGTCTGAGCTCCTCCCCCTATCTCTAAGGCTGAGCCCAGACACCCTACGGAGGAAACTCATTTCAGCCGCTTGTATCCGCGATCTCCCCCTTTCGGTCACTACCCAAAGCTCATGAACATAGGTGAGGGTTGACTGACTGGTAAATTGAGAGCTTTGCCTTCCGGCTCAGCTCCCTCTTCACCACAACAGTCCGGCACAATGTCCGTATTACTGCTAATGCTGCACCAATCCACCTGTCAATCTCCCGCTCCATGCTACCGACACTCGTGAACAAGACCCCGAGATACTTGAACTCCTTCACTTGAGGCAACAACTCATCCCCAACCCGGAGGGAGCAATCCACCATTTTCTGGTAGAGAACCATGGCCTCAGACTTGGAGGTGCTGACTCTCGCCCTTTTTCTCCCCAATTGTACTTGGCCAATTACCCCACTCTTCCGAGCCATCCTGGTCACTGCTGCACCCCCTCTGCCGATCCAGGGAGGGCTGCAGACTACCACATGCCTCCTCCCACACATGTGGAGTCGCCAGCCGCTTCTTTTAACCTGACAGGAGTCCTGATGACTCCTAGTTTGTGCTCCAGTAGATGATGAGAGTCTGTAGTGCTGGTCAGTATGTGTTGGTTTACGTCAACAACTGTTGTGTCCAGATGAACTGACTCAACTTTCTGTGATTTTCCTACCTGGATTATTGAGCATGAATAAAGACAAATTCAAATATAATTCATTTCTATTCTAATGTTCCTCAGAAGGTACCACCCAGATCATAAAGGACTTGAATGATAAGAAGAGTTAAGAAGCCCTGTCACAATCCCAGAGTAGATCGACTATTCAGACAAGTGAAAACACAAAATAAAAGGTTGGCTTCATCTCTTCGCTCACCTCCTCATTGCTCCCTTTCCTCCTGGAGATTCACAATCCTGGTTTTCTATAACGGAGGGAGGATTTTCTGTGTCGGGTCACCACTCCGTCTGCAGGACGATTCCCATCAGACCCCCCGAGGGCCGGACCCAAAGCTACAGGATCTGTATGGGCTGGTTCAGAGCCAGGGTTAAATAACGGATCCAAACGGACAGAAGTTAAAAGTGTCACACAGAAGTTCATCCAGCAAATTAAACTCAAAATTTTTTCAGCTGAACTGTGGATGTGGTCATAAAACATCACCAATAAGAATTCAAATCATGCACCATTTCCAACTGAAAACTGTTGAAATTAACATGTTGGTGTCCACATGGGAACTGCTTTGGTTTGTTGTCTGGCTGTTATTTTTTGGATATAATGGCACAATTTATAGAAGTTGATATATACCATTTTAATTCAATCAGATTCTGCTCAACTGTGGAACTGAACACATCCAAGGTAAATCAAGGCTCAAAACAGCAACAAAAATAAAATCTCTCAATTGTGCTGCTTTGTCTCATCTTCAGTACCTGAGTGAACAGACCAGAGAAAGGCCAGAAATCAGATGATGTCTGAACATGAACCGTCTCCGGTCTTCAGACTCCCTCCAGACTCCGTGAGGTACCGTGTTTCAGAGAGAGGGTTGAACCTCTGCTTCCTCTGCAGCCACAGATGGAAACCTGACTGACATCTGCAGCAGAAGTTTTGCTCAAATGGCAGAAAGAAAACTTAATCCACATTAAAACATCACGAGTCTGGCATCACGAAAACGGGAGACAATCAAACACTGCAGAGTGAAAAAATGAATCCATGGCACGGTGGCCCAGTGGTTAGCGCTGTCGCCTCACAGCAAGAAGGGCCTGGGTTCGAACCTCGGTATTGTCCAATCTTGGGGGTCGTCCCAGGTCATCCTCTGTGTGGCGTTTGCATGTTCTCCCTGTGTCTGTGGTGGGTTTTCTCCGGGTGCTCCGGTTTCCTCCACCATCAAAAAGACATGCATGTTAGGGTTAATACTCCTTCCTGTCTGTGCCCCTGACCGAGCCATGGCAAGACCAACTGGAGTCGGTGCCCGGGTGCTGCACAGCGGCTGCCCACTGCTCCTAGCTACACAGCTAGGATGGGTTAAACGCAGATTAAGAATTGCTCCACGGGAATAAATAAAGCAGCAACATTTAAAAAACAAAACAAAAAAGCTGTCATTCCAGCAGGACTATGACACAAAGTACATTTTTATAATTTACCAGAGAGAAAATGAAGAAACACGGAGCTTTCTGAGGCCAGTAGACATATCATAATACTAGTGATGGAGTAGAGGACTAGTAGTAGTAGTAGTGGTAGTAGTAGTGTTTTATATTGTGTTTTATAAACTTGTCTACAGGAAACCAGCTAACGTCTGTCAGGACCTACGTGACCCCAAAACACCCCTTTGGACTCTGGTCCCTACAGACACAATTGGCCGTGTCTACGGGTGGGAAGCCGGATGTATTGGAGGAGGCATGTGGTAGTCTGCAGCCCTCCCCGGCTCGGCAGAGGGGGTGGAGCAGCGACCGGGACGGCTCGGAAGGGTGGGGTAATTAGCCAAGTACAATTGGGGTGAAAAAGCGGAACCCCCCCCCCAAAAAAGCATGACCTTTGACCCTTTTCCTTTAGGAACTGTGGGGCCATCTCTTCGGTATCTGGACTGTTGAGTTTCAGTTAACATGGCAACATCCTTCCAGAATATTCCATAATCCACATTAAAGCATTTTTAACATAAATGGCCCCCAGACTAAAATCGTGGTGTGGTCTGTCCGGTCAGTGTGGTGCGGCGGTTACTCCTTAATACAACTCACACAAACACAAACAGTGACGAGCAGTGTGTTGTTCTCATACACTTTATTTTCTTTGGAAAGGGAATATAACCAAGCGTTCATATTACATAGTTTCATCTCATATTTAAGTTTTCATCTCATATTGAAGCTCACCAGACAGCTTACATACAGAGCTACGGGAGCTTTACACTGCAGCACCATCACGTCTGCTCTTTACACTGCAGCACCATCACGTCTGCTCTTTACACTGCAGCACCATCACGTCTGCTCTTTACACTGCAGCACCATCAGGTCTGCTCTTTACACTGCAGCACCATCACGTCTGCTCTTTACACTGCAGCACCATCACGTCTGCTCTTTACACTGCAGCACCATCACGTCTGCTTTAATGGCGTTTGTCTGACAGGAGCTCCAGATGTTCAGGGATAAGGCAACGAGGTTCAGGATGGGGCCAGAGAAACTCGGCCACATTTACAATGCGGACCGTGGCCTGGCTGACCCGACCCGCCCTGGGTACCATGTCGGCTTTGTCCTCGGGGGAAACAAACCCTGAATCATACGCAAGGCAAAAAAAGCAAAAAGCTTATACACAGAAACACGGCGTGAGGCCGCCACGGGTTTCACCACCACCACCACCACATCACTACTGAGTTGTTGCACTGTACACTCAGCTCAGTGGGAAAGAGGAACACAAAAAGTCTCTTTTGTGGAAACCAGCTCAACAGACCTTCTTCACAGACATGGCCGACGTGTTTCTGCCAGGAAGGTGAAGACCGGTTCCACCCGCAGCGTTGAAAAGCCAACTTCCTATTGACTTTGATTCCGTCACAGAACTAAAGGCGATGAAAAGACACCTTTCTAACACGGAAGGCTACAGGAAGCGCTGATCTTTAGGCAGAAAGGGCGGTGCGTCGGCCATGTTTGAGAGAGGTCTGTAGAAATCACTCCTCGAGTGCAACGTCCACCCCTGAAGTCACGATTCACCGCTTACAGGAAATAGAAGCATGCGAGTGCTTTCAAAACATCCGTTTCCCTACATTCACTACGTAGAAGCGGTCAGTAATGCCCCGCCCACACCGCAAGAAACAGACGACGTCCCAGACAGACGTCCGCAACGTCGGACTTTAACGAGACGAGGAACCGGGTTCACCTAACTGCTTGTCTGTGTCGTCTGTTGCCGAATAACCCGGTGGGCTGTTCACATCCTCCGCACAGTCAATATGTAAAATACTTCTGCTCTGCGTTTGGTGTGGATATAATGGTTCCAGTTCTGTGAGAAGCGATAAGGCATCGAGAGGGCTCGGACACGTGTGACGTCACGGGGAATGTGTGATACTTGGAGAATAAATACAACAGACAGGAAAAACAGACAGAGCGGCGGTCATACAAAAACAGGTAAAAAGGTAAACTGAGTGTTTGAGACGACTGGAAACCTGCAGTCACCAGATACACTTTGAACAACAACCCCCCCCCCAACCAACCAACCAACCAACCAACCAACCACACACACACACACACACACTCGCCGCAGAGACACCTTTCTTCTTCACGAGTTCATCTAAGGCCATTTTCACCAATGGGGTCCAAAAAACACAAGAAAACCCTTCAAAACCAAATACCAAAGCTGTAGGAATCACACACACACACACACACACCAGCCCCTTCGGGTTGCCCTTCAGAGGCGCGAGACCTCCGTGTAGACATCTAAACTAGCGGTGTTGACACAGCCACGTGGGTGAGATATGATTTGAGAGATCAGAGAAGTTCCGAAGGTTCTTGAAAGTTCTGGAAGGTTGTGGAGGTCAAACTTTTCTGGTTGATTGTCCGGAGCTTGGTGTGACTGATGGAGCCGTACTGGGTGTGTTCAGTGCGTGTTGAGTGTGTATGCATGTTGTGTGTGTGTGTGTGTGTGTGTGTGTGTTGTAGGGCTCACAGTGAGGATGAGGGCTGGGACAAAGGTGGAGGAGGAAGAGAACAAGGTGGGTGGGGGAGGGGCTGGGCGGACTCCTCTCTCTATAGAACGGTGCTCTCAGAGTCCAGGTCAGCGTCTTTGGGAGGAGATGGTGGGCAGGAGGCAGCATGCAGCTCCGCGGAGAGCTCGGGTACCAACGCTCGACTCAGCGGCTTGAGAGACATGGCCGGCTCTGGAGGGAGGAACAGGAGACCACACAGGTGAGAAGGACACTTTCCTCAGATCTGACTGCAGATGAATAACACTAAAACAGCTCCAGTCAAGTACATGACCTGCCTGGATTCCTCTACGCTCCACTGACTGCCACCTTCAGAACAGGACTGGCCGGGAGCGGTTTTGGCGTTAGCGAGACGTGACATGGCGTTTCATGCAGAAAGCAAACATGATGCAAGGCAGTGACACACAACACCTACGATCCTAAACACACACCAGCCATGTCTTCATTTACCTCACAACAGCCAAAAACAAGCGTCACAGACTCAATTCTGAAGAAATGAAATCATGTCACTGGTGTTACGCCATCAAATTAAATATTATGTTGGCAGAAATGCACTTTTTAACCAGAAGGTGGCGCGTTTGGCCAGAAAACACCTTCAGATATGAAGCAGGGAACAGCGGCAGAGTGAATGAAGTGAAGAACGAGCTGAGGGTGTTAATTTGAAGCCGAGCTCAGCCGTGACATCTGATTTTTAGATGAAGTGAAAAGAGGAGAAACGGAAGTAATGGCAGTTCACCAGCAGCCATGAGAATCACACTAATGAATCATCTGTCTGAACGCCGTCCTGCCCCAATCATCTTCAAGACAATTTGAGAAGATGAAAATCCAAACAATTATGCAAACAACTAGAGCTCATGTAGACAGAATATCATGATATGATGGTTCAATTTTAAATAAAATAAATACATTTAGAAAGATGAAATGCACTGTTAAAGACAATAAAAGCTATACTTGATGAAATGGTATGAATGATTTATATTTCTATATCATATTCATTCATTCATTCATTCATCATCAGCTTCTCCGGGGTCGGGTCGTGGTGGCAGCAAGCTAAGTAGGGCACTCCAGACGTCCCTCTCCCCAGCAACGCCCTCCAGCCCCTCCTGGGGGATCCCAAGGTGTTCCCAGGCCAGATTGGACATGTAGTCCCTCCAGCGAGTTCTGGGTCTACCCCGGGGGTCACCCCCCAGATGCCGTGCCCAGTAAACCTCCAAAGGAAGGCTCCCAGGAGGCATCCTGATCAGATGCCCGAACCACCTCAGTTGGCTCCTTTCGATGTGAAGGAGCAGCGGCTCTACTCCGAGCTCCCTCCGGATGTCTGAGCTCCTCACCCTATCTCTAAGGCTGAGCCCAGACACCCTACGGAGGAAACTCATTTCAGCCGTTTGTATCCGTGATCTCACCCTTTCGGTCACTACCCAAAGCTCATGACCATAGGTGGGGGTTGGAACCAAGATTGACTGGTAAATTGAGAGCTTTGCCTTCCGGCTCAGCTCCCTCTTCACCACAACGGTCCGGTACAACGTCCACATTACTGCTGATGCTGCACCAATCCGCCATTCAATCTCCCGCTCCAGCCTACCCTCACTCATGAACAAGACCCCGAGATACTTGAATTCCTTCATTTGAGGCAACAACTCATCCCCAACCCGGAGGGAGCAACCCACCATGTTCTGGTAGAGAACCATGGCCTCAGACTTGGAGGTGCTGACTCTCATCCCGGCCATTTCTCACTCAGCTGCAAACTGCCCCAGTGTGCAGCGGAGGTCACGTTCTGATGAAGCCAACAAAACCACATCATCTGCGAAGAGCAGAGATGCAATTCTGAGGTTCCCAAAACAGACACACTCCTCACCTTGGCTGCACCTTGAGATCCTGTCCATGAATATCACAAACAGAATCAGAGACAAGGGGACAACCTTGGCGGAGTCCCACACCCACCGAAGACGTGTTTGACTTTGTAACGAGAATGCGGACACGGCTCTCACTTTGGTTATACAAAGACTGGATGGCTTGTAGCAACTGTCCCGGTACCCCATACTCCCGCAGTACCCCCACAGAAGGCCCCGGGGTACACGGTCGTAAGCCTTCTCCCAAGTCCACAAAACGCATGTAGACTGGCTGGTCAAACTCCCATACCTCCCTCAGCACTTCCGCAAGGATGAAGCCCCCCTTCCCATCCATCCCTGTATGTCTGTGCTACGTTTATCTTTTTCATGTTTCACCCCTTTTATTGTACAGCGCCTTTGAGTGTTAGAAAAGCGCTATACGAGTTGAATTTTTTATTATTATTCAAGAGTTGGTTCGTTGTTCCACGGCCAGGACGGAATCCACATTGTTCCTCCTGGATCCGAGGTTCAACAATCGGTCGGAGCCTCTTTTTCGGTGCCCTAGAGTAGACTTTCCCAGGGAGGCTGAGCAGTGTGATGCCCCAATAATTGGAGCATACCCTCCAGTCTATATTATCTATCTATCATATTATATATATATATATATATATATATATATTTCTATATATGTATATGGGTATATATTCTATATTATATTCTATATTATTATATTATATTATAATTATTATAGGCTCCAGCATCCCCACGACCCTGAGAGCAGGATAAGCGGTTTGGATAGATGGATAGATGGATAGATTATATCATATATTTATATTTCAGATTTATAGAGAACAGAGATTAACTGTCAGACTAGCACCACCTGCTGTTCCTCTGGTTTCTGAGCACAAACCGTCCTGAGCTTTAAACATGAAACACCATAAGCCGCTACATTCCAACACACAGACAAAACAACACACAGACATGATCAGACGTTTCATGCTTGTATAATTTCACAAACACAAAAGCAAAACTCAGACTGACAGAGGTCAACAATGTGGGATTTCTTTCAAAATGTCAAATTGTTTTTTCCTAAACAAAACCTTGCACAGGAGGATCAGGGTCTGAAAATGACACAATGCGGCCTCCAGAAATTTGCTGAATTGAGTTTTGCAATTAAATTGTTTGGTTTTTACTGAAAGTCGAAATAAAAAAAAAAAAAGATGTTTGCGGATGACACTGTCATCTGTAGCAAGAGTAGGTTGCAAGTGGAGGAGAGTCTGGAGAGGTGGAGGTATGCACTGGAGAGAAGAGGAATGAAAGTCAGTAGGAGCAAGATGGAATACATATACATGAATGAGAGGGAGGACAGTGGAATGGCGAGGATGCAAGGAGTAGAGGTGACGAAGGAGTATGAGTTTAAATACTTGGGGTCAACTGTCCAAAGTAACAGGGAGTGCAGGAGAGAGGTGAAGAAGAGAGTGCAGGCAGGGTGGAGTGGGTGGAGAAGAGTGTCAGGAGTGATGTGAGACAGAAGGGTACCAGCAAGAGTTAAAGGGAAGGTTTACAAGATGGTAGTGAGACCAGCTATGTTATATGGTTTGGAGACAGTGGCACTGATGAAAAGACAGGTGGTGGAGCTGGAGGTGGCAGAGATGAAGATGATAAGATTTTCATTGGGAGTGATGAAGAAGGACAGGATTAGGAAGGAGTATATTAGAGGGACAGCTCAGGTTGGATGGTTTGGAGACAAAGCAAGAGAGACAAGATTGAGATGGTGTGGACATGTGTGGAGGACAGATGCTGGGTATACTGGGAGAAGGATGCTGAATATGGAGCTGCCAGGGAAGAGGAGAAGAGGAAGGCCAAAGAGGAGGTTTATGGATGTGGTGAGGGAGGACATGCAGGTGGCTGGTGTGACAGAGGAAGATGCAGAGGACAGGAAGAGATGGAAACAGATGATCCGATGTGGCGCCCCCTAACGGGAGCAGCTGAAAGTAGTAGTAGTAGTAGTAGTGGTAGTAGTGGTGGTAGTAGTAGGTTTTTACTGGAAGTCGATTGCAAACCCTAAAAGAGTATAATGGTATGAATGTGAATATCTGTGAATGGAGGTTTAAGACGAATGAGAACGACGGTGTCTGTGCAGACAGCAGGCAAAACCAAATGGCTGGGTTGACTAAATGATGTTTAAAAAAGCAAATGAAAAGTGCAGCAACTGCAAATGTAAAGTTTAATTAACAACAAACCTCACAAACAGCCTCCTCAACCTGCGGAGGTGTGGCAACGTGAGACTATTAGAGATCAGGTTCCGGTTCTAGTTCAGCCAAGTTACTTTAAACAGACTTCATGAACACACTCAGAAGATGAAACATCGTTTCTCAAAATAAAAGACAGAAGAAACATGTCGAGAATGAAATTAAAGAGAGTTTTGTTTCCAGGGTTTTTACTGTGTGTTTTACTTCCACAGCGTCAGACAAACTGGTGGATAACTTTGAGATGTGTGTGTGCAGTTTGAGAGTACGTTGAACAGGGAGTTTAGCCTAGCTTAGCTCAACTGCTGGATGTCTACCAGGATCATTAGCAGCTCCTCTCAAAAGGAGGGAAATACACCTCCTCCCTACCTGATTCTTAATACTTTTTACTCGTTAGCAAATCGTTCATTTCTCTTAACCATCATTTTCACAGTCAGGATTTAAATTCCTAAACTTTAGAAATTAGTTGGGAACCATGTTTTCCGTAATAGGCACATCTTTCTTCTACAGAAGACAAACACAGATATGTGCACAACACAAATATGAAATGGTAGTGAAGAAAAATTGTTAACACAAGGCTAATGAGTAGGAAGTATTAACGCTAGGCTTCAGACATGGTGTATTTCCCTTTTTTGGGGGGGGGGGGTTCCCCCCTTTTCTCCTCAATTGTACTTGGCTAATTACTCCACTCTTCCGAGCCGTCCCGGTCTCTGCTCCACCCCCTCTGCTGATCCGGGGAGGGCTGCAGACTACCACATGCCTCCTCCCATACATGTGGAGTCACCAGCTGCTTCTTTTCACCTGACAGTGAGGAGTTTCACCAGGGGGACGTAGCGAGTGGGAGGATCACGCTATTCCCCCCAGTTCCATCTCCCCCCTGAACAGGTGCCCCGACCGACCAGAGGAGGCGCTACTGCAGCGACCAGGACACATACCCACATCCGGCTTCCCACCTGCAGACACGGTGTCTGTAGGGACGCCCGACCAAGCTGGAGGTAACAAGGGGATTCAAACCGGATTTCCCTTCTATTGAGAGGGGCTGCTGAGGAGCCTGGTAGATATCCAGCAGTTGAGCTGAGCTACGCTAAACTAACGTACTCTCGAACTGCACACAAACACAAAAGAGATATTAACCAGTTTGTGACTCCATGCAAGTAAAAAAATCTACTAAAAATCCCTGAACCCAATCTCACTTTAATTCTTAAACAGCTTTACATCAAATACAGTTAAACGCTAACAAAGGAAAGCTACGCTCACCCATCATCTTGTATGCGGTGGCACAGATCCCATTGGTGTCGCCAGCTGGCGGGGGGGGCTGCGGCGGAGGGGGGATGCTGGGTCGGTTCCTGGGTTTCGGGACGGGCCGTGGCCGAGGGAGCGAGCCTGACTGGAAGGGGGAGGGGGAGGGGGGAGGGGCTGACCCAGGGCTGTCCTGGGTGCCGGCAGAAGGCGGAGGGGTGTCAGGTGGGGTGGGGGTGTCCGGAGGCGAGTGCTCCGTCCCCTGTTGTTCGCCGGTGGGCTGGCTCGCTGCAATGACCTGCGTGGGAGGCTGTGGAGGAGGGTGGTTGGGCGCCTGGATTGGCGTCTGGTTGCTGGAATAGCGTCTGGGCGTGGCGCTTGGCTGCGGCGTCGGGGAAGTCGGGGAGGTAGGGGAGTGACTGGAGAGGGGTCGGAGAGTGGGGCTTAGGGAGTGGGAGGAGCCTGAAGAGGACTGGTGGCTTGTGGCGTTACTGGGCTGACTGGGAGGAGGGTTAGTGGGTTTGGGAGGAGCAGGAGCCGGTTTTTTAGTTCCTGAAAAGCAGAAACAGAGTCAGAGTTAATATGAAGACGATAAAACATCAAACGTTTCGTGAAGAATGTTAATTTTCCTCTGGAGAATGAAAATAACTGCCCCTTTCTTCTTATGGAGTTACATTAAATCTGAAAAAACAAAACAACTTTTCATCTAAAACAAAAAATATCCCCACTTATAAACACATCATGATATCAGTTAGCGATCAGTTTACTTGATAATTAAGTATAAAAGATTTGTTGGTGGCATCTTGCTTTTCTTTTATTGAATCTTTCACCTCTGCGCATCATGTGAGGACTGGGCCCCATGGGGCCGGCCCCGGGGGTCCCCATGCCTGCCCCGCCAGCGGGCCCCCCGCCGGACCCGTTCCTCTGGAGCGGAGGGTTGAGGGTGGAGTTGGGGTCACGTAGCTTTGGGTTGCTGGGGAGAAAAAGAAAAAATAAACCTCACAATTCAAGTTTTCTACTCAATAATTAGAGAAAACCATCCAACGGGTGAATAACACCTTCTTTTTTAAACTTTATTTTCCAATTTTCAAGTTTTTTTGGAACAGGTATAACAAGGCACACGAACAACAACAACAACAACAACAACAAAAATGTGTAGGAATCCCCCCTCCCCCCCCTCAAAAAAAAAGGACTATGCAGGGATTTCTTATTCCAATTCCACATAATAACCGTATTGTTGAAGACAATATAAAGTTGTACATATATATCTATAAGTATTGTCGTTACAACCAGGTAAATAAAAAGTACATTCAATAAAAGGGAAAACCTTCAATAAAGTCTATGAAAGGACTCCAGGTCAAAGTAAAGTTTTTGTGGGTTTTACATATTTTATATCGGAGCTTTTCTAAAGGTAGAAAGGACAGCACCTCCCTCAACCACTGCAAAAGTGATGGAGCTTTATTCTACTTCCAGTTAAATAAGATAAGTCTGCATGCTAGTAATGAGGCAAATGCTAGAGCATTTGCCTGCAAAGTTGTGACCTTACAGTTAGGGGGTGGTATGCCAAAGATGGCTGTGTGAAAATCAGGGTTTATGGTCTGTTTACAGATATGTGAGAATACATTAAATATCTGTCCCCAGTAACTGTTGAGGGAGGGGCATGCCCAGAACATGTGTCCCACCGAGGCTGGACTATGACTGCACCTCGGACAGCCAGGGTCTGTGGTGGGAAAGATTCTGGCAAGGTTGTCCCCCGAGTAGTGAAGACGGTGAAGCACCTTAAACTGAATTAACCGATGTCGTATACACAATGAGGACGTATGTATACGAGTTAAGCTGTCCCACCATGCAGAAAGCTCTACACCTAAATCTCTCTCCTATGCAGTTTTTGTTTGGTCCCAGGATATCTGTTTCAATCCCTGCATCAGTGTGTAAATTATAGAGACCCGTCTCTTCCCAAAGGGATCCATCTCTAGAATAACATCTAATTGGCTCCTGGGTGGCAGATTCGGAAATGAGGGAAACACTGTCTTGGCAAAACTACCGATTTGAAGGTATCTAGAAAAATGGGATGTGGGTATGTTATGGTCTTTGGTAAGTGTTTCAAATGAGGTGAATGTTCCGTCTTTAAATGGATCACAGAAAAACACCAGTCCATTTCTATGCCAATGTTGAAGTGCGTTATCTAACACAGCTGACGAGAAGAATTGATAATTTGCTACTGCAAAAAGCCCACTAGCATGCTTTAATCTAAAATGCCTCCTAAACTGGAGCCATATCCTAAGTGAAGCTTTAAGCACCGGGTTTGTTATTTGTATGTTACGATTATGTGGTAGTGGAGAGGTGAATATCGGTAAAGCATTGGATAAGAGCTCCATGTGAACCCAATCTGTACCCTGTTGATTCTCATATGTAAATGCCCAATGTAAAAGTTTTACAATGTTCGCAGCCCAGTAGTAATAAATAAAGTTAGGCAAGCCTAATCTCCCTGTCTCCTTAGAGACCTCCAAGTATATTTTCTTCATCCTGGGGTTTGAATTGTTCCAGATGAATGATGAAATTAATCTATCTAATTGTTGAAAAGTTGTCTTAGGTATGAATATGGGAGTCATTTGAAAAAGATAGAGAAATCTGGGTAAGACTGTCATTTTAACTATATTAATGCGGCCCGCTAATCAAATTGGTAGCGTTGACCACTTTTTAAAATCTTGTTTTGTTCGTTCTATTAGTGTTTTAAAGTTATGGTTATATAACCTCTCCATTGTATGGGGGACTTTGATTCCTAAATATGTAAATACATTATGTTCAAGTTTAAATGGAAAGCTAGAGTAGTCTCTATCAGTGTGGTTAATCAGAAAAAGCAAGCTCTTTGAATAGTTTATCTTATAACCTGACAGGCGACCAAAGTTATCCAGGGTAAGTAATAGTCTTGGTATAGATTCTATTGGGTTGGATGTATATAACAACAGGTCATCTGCATAAAGTGATACCTTATGCAGTTTACCGCCTCGTGAGATACCTTTAATGCCATCCTCTGCCCTAAGAGCTATAGCGAGTGGCTCAATTGGTAAGGAGAGAGGCTGCAGCCCTGTCTGCAGCCCCTGTGGAGTGAAAAATAATCAGAAATAATATTATTCGTCCGCACTGCGGCTGTCGGTGAACAATACAATATTTTAACCCATGCTAGGAATGAGGAACCAAAGCCAAACCTTTCTAGAACAGCAAATCGATATTGCCATTCGATGCAGTCAAATGCCTTCTCAGCATCTAAAGAAATCACTACTTCTGTCTGTTCTACGGAATGTGGTGTGTAAAGTACATTAAATAGGCAGCGCATGTTATAGAATGACTGCCTGTCTGGTATAAAACCAGTTTGATCAGGGTTAACAACCGTTTGGACTACAGTTTCAATACGGGTGGCCACGATTTTTGTAAGGATTTTGTAGTCGCAATTCAACAAGCTTACAGGACGGTAGGAGCCACACAGTAGGAG
Source organism: Lampris incognitus (assembly GCF_029633865.1). Taxonomy (NCBI): domain Eukaryota; kingdom Metazoa; phylum Chordata; class Actinopteri; order Lampriformes; family Lampridae; genus Lampris; species Lampris incognitus. The sequence goes on from NC_079227.1 coordinate 4,714,420, forward strand.
ATCTTTGTCTTTTTTTAAGTAACACTGATATGATTGCCTGCATCATAGTTTGGGGTAATTTGGGGTAATTTCTGTTGGTTAAAAATTTCCTGATACAACAGGGTAAGTATTGATGTCAGCTTGGTAGCAAATTCTTTATACATTTCAATTGTGAAACCATCCGGATCCGGTGCTTTGTTGCTCTGCATGGGTTTAATTGCTTGTATCACTTCCTCTGTTGATATCTCTCTGTCTATCTGTGCTCTGTCTTCAAGGGCAATTTTTGGTATGGTCAGACCGTCTAAAAAAGTGAAAATATGCGAGAAGTGGCTGGGCGGTTTTGAACTATAAAGGGTAATATAAAATTGTTTAAACTGGTTATTGATGGTGTCAGGGTTGGTAGTCTTTACCCCAGCTGCTGTGCAAATTTCAGAAATAGTGTTAGCGGCTGTGGACTGTCTAACCTGATGGGCTAATAGTTTTCCAGCTTTCTCTCCATGCTCATAAAATGTCTGTTTTGATTTAAAGAATAATTGTCCTGTTTGTTTAATGGAGAGATTGTCGAATTCTGTTTTTAATAATAATTTTTTCTTATCAAAGTTCAGGTGTTGGGGAATCAGTATATGAACGGTCCACTTCCGCTATACTATGGGACAGTTCTGAATAACAGCTTTAAACTTCTAGTACAACCACCAATAATGTAACGACACACTCCCTATAAGGGTTCTTCAAATTGGTGTCCAGTACCAAAAACTTCTACGTCCGCTTCCGGTGTTGGAAGATGGCGGCGCAAATTCACGTTTGCGGCAGCCTCACCCAGTACTGTCCATAAAGTGTCTTTGTCCACGTCTGTGTCTTAAGTTTGTCTTCATTTAATGGCTGGGAGAGCTGGCGCTGGATCGGCTGGGAGAGCTTGGTCTGCTGCGTCCTATGGGCCCAGGGACCACGGCCCTGCCTGGAGATGTGCTCGTCTGAGAGGACGCAGAAGCGGGGCAGGCTAAGCTAACTGCTAGCCCAAGCAGACTGACCGGCAGTTCCGGTAACACTAAGGGTGATCTGGTCGCAGCCTCACCTAGCCTTGACTGTGTTTTTAGTGTCGTCGTATGGAGTGCGGGAGAGAGCTTGGTCTGCTGCGTCTTGTGGGCCCAGGGACCATGGCTCTGCCTGCAGCTGCACCTGAAGAGGCAACACTGAGAGTGGTCTGACAGGACGTGGAAGTGGGGCAGGCTAAGCTAACTGCTAGCTCATGCAGACGGGCAGTTCCGATAACACCGAGGGCGGTCTGGCGGCGGCCTCGCCTGGCCTTGGCTGTGTTTTCAGTCTCGTTGTGTGGAGTGCGGGGAGGTGTGTCGAAGGTGTCTGGCTGGGAGAGCTGGTGTTGGATCAGCTGAGGGAGCCTGGTCTGCTGCGTCCTGTGGGCCCAGGGACCACGGCCCTGACCGGAGCTGCACCCGAAGAAGAAACAGCAAGGGCAGTCTGACAGGGCATGGAAGGGGGCAGGCTAAGCTAACTGCTAGCCCATGCAGACCAGCTGTTCTGACAGTCATCCTGGCTGACGTTTGTTCTCCTGGACAGTGGTTTGTTTGGTTAGATATACGTATGTGTTAGTTTGGATGTGTGTTCTTGTAGTTTTTGGATGTGTGTTTTTGTCTTTGTGTTGCACTGCTGTAGGCTGGGGGAAACCATGTTTCATTTCATTTCATGTGCACAAGGGCATGAAATGAAATGACAAAGTGTTTCTGATTATAATAGAAAAAAAAAACTCTGTGTGTGTGTGTGTGTGTGTGTGTGTGTACACCACCTCATTTCACCTCACTGATAAAGTGTGTAGGATCAACAGAATGCAGAAAACAATCACATTATCTGTCCAGAAGGACTCGGTTATGAATGCCGTCCTTTCAGCAGCTGACTCCCTTCATCTCCGACAAGCTGGGACAGGCGGGCTCAACTCGCCACTGATTGCCGTCCGTGGGAGCTTCCTGCTGATTCCACAGTTTTTGGGAGGAGGGCGGCTTTGGGAGGGGGGGAATGCTGGGAGAATGACAGCAGCCATTGTTGTGGCGTTTCAGTGGGCCTGACCGAGACAGGCACGGCCAAAATGACAGTGCTGTTTGAAAACTTGTGGTTTTAAAGCCACTTTATTTGGCCATTGTATTGTTACAACAAATTGTATTCTTACAATGAATGTGTTCTCTGCATGTAACCCATCCTATTGTATAGCAGCAGTGGGCAGCTGCAGCACCCGGGGACCAACTCCAGTTCTTCTTTCCACTGCCTTGCTCAGGGGCAGAGGCAGGAGTATTAACCCTAACATGCATGTCTTTTTGATGGTGGGAGGAAACTGGAGCACCCAGAGGAAACCCACAGACACGGGGAGAACATGCAAACTCCACACAGAGGACCTGGGAAGGCCTGGGGTTCGAACCAGGACCATCTTGCTGTGAGGCCACAGTGCTGGAGAGCCACAACATTAAACAGATGGCAAGTTGCCAAACGGCGAGGCTGGGAATGTGAGATCTGTCCTGCATGTCAATAATAAACTGTTGTGATTCCTTTGGCCAAGAAGCCAATCGTGTCTCTGTCTTATTAGACACAAGTCATTTTTCATCTCGAGTTTCCTTGTTTCGGGGCGTCCGGGTAGTGTAGCGGTGTATTCCGTTGCCTACCAACACGGGGATCACCGGTTTGAATCCCCGTGTTACCTCCGGCTTGGTCGGGCATCCCTACAGACAATTGCCTGTGTCTGTGGGTGGGAAGCCGGATGTGGGTATGTGTCCTGGTCGCTGCACTAGCGCCTCCTCTGGTCGGTCAAGACGCCTGTTCAAGGGGGGAGGGGGAACTGGGGGGAATAGCGTGATCCTCCCACGCGCTACGTCCCCCTGGTGAAACTCCTCACTGTCAGGTGAAAAGAAGCGACTGGTGACTCCACATGTATCGGAGGAGGCATCGGAAGAGTGGGGTAACAGGCCAGGTACAATAGGGGAGATATCCCCCTCCCCAAAAAAACAAGTTTCGATGTTTCATTTGTGGTGACTGGCCCTCTCCTGGAGAAGTGATGCTGATTGGCCGTTTAGCTGATCAAACATGCGGAGAGGGGGGCCAGTGGGGGCTATACACGTTTAACAAAAACCCTGTGCTCTCATCATCCCACAGATCACCCAGAGGACAGATTTATTATAAGCGGTTCTTGATAACTAATAGACTGCTTTTACCACTGGAGAACTTGAACTCTACTTGCAGATGAACTCGGTCTCGGACACACTGGCATACACGTCCCGTGTTGTACGCCAAGCATTCTTAGTGCCGGTCCCAAGCCCGGTAAACAGGGAGAGTTGCATCAGGAAGGGCATCCAGCGTAAAATCTTTGCCAAATCAAATATGCGGATTTCCAAATGGATGATCTGCTGTGGCGACCCCTAACGGGAGCAGCCAAAAGTAGTAGTAGTAGTAGTAGTAGTAGTACGCAAAGCCTGCTGACAGCACAGATTTACAAAAAAAAAAAAAGAAGCCAATCAGGATCTATCTTATTCTGACCCCTGCCCGCAAACTGAACACATGATGACCATCTTTCCATTTATTTTCCCAATCACAAGAGCACATGCGATGTCCTGTCACCAGCAGCTTACAGACAGACAGACAGACAGACAGACAGTTTGGAAGCAGCCCGTTCTTACCTGACATCCTCGCTGTGTTGGGCTGCCACCACAGAAGTCGGACCCACTGCCGTGCTCGGCTGGCAGGGGTCAGACCCCGGGCCCCCGGCCGTAGCCGGGGGCTGTGGCAGGGCTTCGGCTGCGGGGTGAGGGACCTGCCCGGCTCCATGAACCGGCCCCGGAGCCTCCACGGGCGGCAGAGGAGGCTGGAAGGCGGGCGAAGCGTGCTGCTTTCTACCTAAAGTGTTGCTGCCTCTGCGGAGCGTGTGGTCCGAGTGTTTGTTAGCGGAGCTACATGGAAACAGCAGGAGGAGAGCCAAGTGGACAGAAACCACAGATCTGATTAGCGACCCAAGGCAGAGAACCACTAAAACCCAGAGAGACAGTCCGGTACCAACCTGAAGAATGTCTGCAACCTTCTTTAAAAAGATCCGTTTGTATTCAAGGCTTTACAGCACCTGACTACAGCTAAAGGAAGTGGAATCTTGGTTTCTGTTTGAGATCTTCATAATATCCAGGTTTCTTGGTGTGGTGAAATTCAGGTGTGATTTCACCACAACTTTTACTTTCAAGTTTATTTCAACGGTAGAATTAATCCAATATATATTCCATCCTAACTGGTATTTAAGAGTCTTAAAATGAAACTTGCAGACACTCGGGGTAAAGGGATTAGAGGAGATTTGTCTAATTTGATGGAAAACTGACAAAATCAAAACCAAACAGAGAACCCAGAACAACACTGCAGTTAGTAGCCACGTCAGATCAGCATGTTATCCACAGAAATGGAGGATGTTATTCCAAAATAAATATCCACTTCGGAAAAATGCTCATAGCCTGAAATTTATGGTCAATAATTCCATAACAGGCTTTAGTGAATTACTAAATTTTACTGACTTTATTACATAATGTATATATTACCTTTCATAGGCAGACATCTTAAAATGGGTCATTACTCGTAACAGTCGGCTATAATTTACTTTTATGATAGAGATCATTTAGTCTGAGTCATAGCCAAGTGTTTTCCCCCCAAAACGGTTTCACCCTGGAATAAAACTCCTTGTATTGTTAAAGTGGATTAGATTACACAATAGGTGATCACGTCATTAATACAGCATCAGTTGAGGTAAATCCCTTCATTAATGTCAAAACACGTCCAAGTGTTTTCGGGGGGGGGGGGGTTCTGTCTGTTGACACACGGGGGGAAGACGTGCCGGGTTAGTTGGTTACCTCTCTTTACGTGACGCGTCATTCTCCGGTCCCACCATGCTGCCAGGCCTCTTCCGCTCAATAGTGCCGCTGTCATAGTCCAGGTGATTGTTGTGGTTGGCCTGCGGCGTCGGCATGGCGAACATGCCGGAGACATTGAACTCCACGTCTGCAGAAACAGGAGAGCGAGTTGATGATTACTGACCGGAAGCAACGGGACACTGAAGGGTTTGTTTTGTCCTATGACAGACCTCGAGGCAAACGAAGAAGATGAAGACAAAGATGAGGGGGGAGAAGACGCTGCATTGATCCCCATGAAGAAATACTTCCCTTCCCCTTTGAGGTTTGAGCACAAAAGCAGAAACAAAACCACCCTAGTAGAGCTGGTAAATATTCAATTACTTTTTGAAGAATGGACATTTGTGAAGATGGAGGTTTGAACCAGAGGCTGCAAACTGAACGTTGTTCCTCCTACTGCTGTCTCCATTATTCAACACTCCTCTCACCTGACCCGCTTCCACTGCATGTGTGACTAGCTCAGTTATTTACAGGGAAACCCTCAAGATTTTCAACATTATCTCCGTATATTGTTTATGTAGCCAACACTTCATTAGCAGCCATAACACTGAACAGTGTTCTGTGTCTCTCAAACACTGCTGAAATCGAGTCCGCTGGTGACGTCACTGGCGGACAATTTGTGAATTTGAAAACTCAAATCCTGGTTTAGCGATCGGCTGCATTGCATAAGAAAATGCAAGCAATAATGTTATATTATACATCTGTATGTAGTGCGGATATTCAAATTTTCTGCTCAGTATTAAGGCTGATAATGGTAATTATCTCTACAACATTCACACAGAGATAATGCTAAAAATCCTGATTGTTGAAGACCTATCTAGTCTCATGTTTGACCAGTTTGAATCAAGTACCAAAGAGGAATATCATTTTTTTCTCTCTTTACAATTTCATTTCTTCTTTCACTGTGTGTTAGTGTTGTAAAGTTTGACCAGCCAGTCTATATGTGTTTTGTGGACTTGGAGAAGGTTTACAACCATGTACCCCGGGGCACTCTGTGGGGGTACTGCGGGAGTATGGGGTACCGGGGCAGTTGCTACAAGCCATCCGGTCTTTGTATAAGCAAAGTGAGAGCTGTGGCCGCATTCTCGGCACAAAGTCAAACACGTTTTTGGTGGGTGTCGGACTCCACCAAGGTTGTCCCTTGTCTCCGATTCTGTTTGTGATATTCATGTACATGATCTCAAGGTGCAGCCAAGGTGAGGAGTGTGTCCGTTTTGGGAACCTCAGATTTGCATCTCTGCTCTTCGCAGATGATGTCGTTTTCTTGGCTTCCTCAGAACGCGACCTCCAGCACACACTGGGCCGGGATGAGAGTCAGAACCTCCAAGTCTGAGGCCATGGTTCCAGAAAATGGTGGATTGTTCCCTCCAGGTTGGGGATGAGTTGTTGCCTCAAGTGAAGGAGTTCAAGTATCTCGGGGTCTTGTTCACGAGTGAGGGTAGGATGGAGCGGGAGATTGACAGGTGGATTGGTGCAGCATCAGCAGTAATACAGACGTTGTACCAGACCGTTGTGGTGAAGAGGGAGCTGAGCCAGAAGGCAAAGCTCTCAATTTACCAGCCAATCTTCATTCCAACCCTCACCTATGGTCATGAGCTTTGGGTAGTGACCGAAAGGGTGAGATCGTGGATACAAGCGGCTGAAATGAGTTTCCTCCGTAGGGTGTCTGGGCTCAGCCTTAGCGATAGGGTGAGGAGCTCAGACATCCGGAGGGAGCTCAGAGTAGAGCTGCTGCTCCTTAGCGTCAAAAGGAGCCAGTTGAGGTGGTTCGGGCATCTGATTAGGATGCCTCCTGGGCGCCGTCTTTTGGAGGTTTTTCGGGCACGTCCAACTGGGAGGAGACCCCGGGGTGGATCCAGAACTTGCTGGAGGGACTACATGTCCAATCTGGTCTGAGAACGTCTTGGGATCCTCCAGGAGGAGCTGGAGGGCGTTGCTGGGGAGAGGGATGTCTGACTCTAGAGAAGCGACTGATGGTGAGATGGGATGAACTACTGTTATCATTCCTATAATAAGGACATACCCTCTGGAAAGAACCAGTCTGCATGTTGGATAATGGGCTCTATGATGGTCACCACGTGGACCGACGTAGCTGCTGCCATCTCAGCCAGACTTCTGCAAGGAGATGAAGAGAAGAAAATTATGAAACTCTTAAGTAAAACTACAGACTTCCTAAGCTACACAACCTGCCCTTGTAAGACTCATCATGTCTCATGAAGAGGATTCCTTCATCTCTGGGTACGTTAAGTGTTGAATTAAACCCACTTTCCTCCATCAACATTATTACATCCTCTCTCTCTTTGCCCTCCCTCCCCGACCCCCTTCTCACCCCTCGGTCTTGGCCCAGAGCAGGTTTGGACCCAGGACGATGGCTATGTTGCTGGGGGTCATCTTGTTTACCTCACTTTCCTGAGCCAGCTTGGCAAGAAATTTCACCAGATACCTGCAGAGGAAAGAACAGTCTCAATATGACAACAGACAAAACAGAAATGTTGTCTTTTCTTTCTTTCTACATTGACCGGCAGTTACATGTGTCCTTGAATACCAATGTCAGAGTTCAGTGCACTCAAACAAGACAGAGGGACAAAAGCACCAAATTGTACTGCTAAGTCCTAAATACCAAACTGCCATGTCTGGTCCTCAACAGAGGTTCCCTCAAGATAAAAGTCAAACCTCAGGTTGGCTTTGTTGTTCTTTGGTAGCTGATCACAGACAACCCAGAGTGCCTGAAGCCTTTTGTCTGGATCTGACACGCTGGAAAGAGAAGGAAAAGTCAAACATCTCTCTTCTCTCACTTAGTTATAATATGAGCTCTGTTCACACAGTCTGACCTGGACGCCTGAATCCACTCGTCATAGAACTGGTAGGTCATCAGGGGCTCGGGGAGTTCTCTTAGGTATGACTTCAGCGCTCCTGAAACCAAAGGGTGATCAGACTCCCCCACAAAGCATCCAAAAACCAAGTCCTGACACACAATAATTCTGGCTAAGAATACAAAAGCTGATGAATACTGGCTAAGGCTGCTAAGGATTTCACATTCAACCGAAAATAATTTTCAAGTCCTGTTTCATTCCAACAAGGGCAGATAGCGAATTCAGGAATGTACTGACAACTGCAGTCACAAAAAAATACATAGGATTCCATCCATCCATCCATTATCCAAACCGCTTATCCTGCTCTCAGGGTCACAGGGATGCTGGAGCCCACCCCAGCAGTCATAGGGCGGCAGGCGGGGAGACACCCTGGACAGGCCTCTAACCCATCACAGGGCTCTCACACACACACCTAGGTCCAATTTAGTAGGGCCGATTCACCTGACCTACATGTCTTTGGACTGTGGGAGGAAACCGGAGCACCCAAAGGAAACCCACGCAGACACGGGGAGAACATGCAAACTCCACACAGAGGACGACCCAGGACGACCCCCAAGGTTGGACTACCCCGGGGCTCGAACCCAGAACCTTCTTGCTATGAGGCGACTATGCTAACCACTGCGTCACCGTGTGTGTGTATATATATATATATATATATATGTATGTATGTACGGGCGATACCACCAGACCAAAGTGAATGTGTCAAACTGATGCTCATTGGAACGTACCAGCAACAGCATGAGGGTCAAAGTAAAACTCCTCCAGTTGAGAAGTGGAACAGTCCAGTGCAGCTTTGAGCTTCTTTAGTTTTGAGGCCCCTGCAGCAATCCTAAATAAACCCTAAAACACACACACACACACACACACACACACACACACACGCGCACACACACACACACGCTCCTTTAAGTCAGCCTCTTACACAAATAGACAAGTCACTCTCCCTCACCATCACACATAATGAAACCTTAGGACACAAACACACCCATCACTCACAGCACAGCAAGCCCTTTATTTACACACACAAGCAGTCTGTGAACACGAACACACACACACACACACACACACACACACACACACACACACACACAGTGTGATTTATGAACAGTGTATGTTCAGATTCCTCTGTGTTCCAGATTCGTTATAAAGGACGGAGTCATTGAAAACAAAATATCATAAATTTTCATTGCAGCAGAGTGGCTCTGAATGTGGTCCTGGATGCGGTTGAGCGTTGAGGAAATAAAAGAGCGTCTCCCCTTGTTGACTGTTGCTCTGTCCGCCTCTTCACGTCTCACACAGCTTGTGTGAAGAAACAGCTTCAAGCTTGCTTTCAGTTACGTGTCGGGCTGGCTGAGCTGTTAGTCACTGGCATGAGTCTGATGGGAGTGCCAATATACTGACACAAAACCAATAACTAAACATCTGGTTTACTGACTGGAGCTCAGTTTGCAGAGTGCAGCTCCATCTGACAGCTGCCCTGACACACCAGAAGAAGGATCCCTACTTATCTCCACTCACCTGGCCATCTCACTGTCCATCTTTCCATCCATCCAAAAGAATCCTGATCAAGCTGTGCAATCTGGGTTGCTTTGTCATTTTTCTCCTTTTCCTATGCCTTCATCTACCTGAACTATTCCCCTCCATCCTCCTTTTCTTCTTCATCGCTCCATCATTACCTCTTCCCTCATGCCGGTCTCCAGCAGCATCATCACACAGGCCTCGATGGGCAGAGCAATCTCCCGGCCGCTCCGCTTCAGGTGCTCCTCCAACGCCGTGCCGAACGCCGGCTTCTCCGTCCACGAGTCTGTACACAGGCAGAGAGACAGAGAGAGAGAGAGAGACAGATGTAATCACTGTTGAAGTGCTGTTCTGTGTTTCTGCCAGTTCTATCTATTGCTTTCTCCATTGGTTTTAATTTTTAATTTTTGTTTTGTTGTTTGGTACTCTGTTGACCGGTTTTGCTGCCACCTGCTTTGGCACCATTGTAATTAATGCAGTCACGCCAATAAAGCATCACTGATTGAATTGAACTGATAGGCAGAGAGAGCGAGAGAGAGAGACAGACAGACAGACAGACAGACAGACAGAGAGCAAGAGAGAGAGAGAGAGTGAGATAGAGAGAGACAGAGAGAGACAGAAACAGAGTGGGAGAGACAGACAGAGAGAGAGCAAGATAGAGAGAGAGGGAAAGTGCGAGAGACAGAGTGAGAGAGACAGACAGATCGAGAGGGAGTGAGAGAGACAAGAGAGAGCGCGAGATAGAGGGAGACAAACAGACAGAGACAGACAGACAGATGGAGAGAGAGAGCAGGAGACAGAGAGAGAAAGAGACCGAGACAGAGAGCGACAGAGAGAAAGAGGCAATGAATTAACAGATTGTGTAGTAGTCTCGGCTTGTCATGTGTTTTGTATTTGCCACATCATGTAAAGCACACTGTATTTTAATTTAAATCTGTGACAAGTTATTTCATCAATAGTGAGTACAGACAGACAGTACAGACAGACAGGACCCTCGTTTCATGTTGGTATCACTTCATGTTGGTGTCATTTCATGTTGGTATCACTTCATGTTGGTATCACTTCATGTTGGTATCACTTCATGTTGGTGTCATTTCATGTTGGTGTCACTTCATGTTGGTATCACTTCATGTTGGTATCATTTCATGTTGGTGTTTCATTTCATTTTTAACATGTGCCTGCACATTGTTTTTAATGACAAATTGGATTGAATTGAATGTTGGTATTAGTTGATGTTGGTATCATTTCATGTTGGTATCACTTCATGTTGGTATCACTTGAGGTTGGTATCATTTCATGCTGATATCACTTCATGTTGTGTGTGTGTGTGTGTGTGTGTGTGTGTGTGTGTGTGTGTGTGTGTGTGTGTGTGTGTGTCTCTCTCTCACACATCGCCACATGCTCGGAGGCCAGGCTTGTCTGGTTTAGAACATGTGTTTACTGATGAAAAACAAGAGAAAGGTAGAGGGGGAAAAAACAGAATATGGGTGAAAAAAGACAGGAGAGAGATAAGATTCAGGAAATGAGGAAAAAAAAACTACAAAGTGAGGCAGGGAAAACTGAGTAAGCCAAGCCAGAGGAGATTCCTTCATGACACAGAGATGTTTTGTCCAGATGTCAGAAAGGTTTCCAGAATGCCTTCATCCGTCAGATTCCCAGCCAGAGACCAGAGACGCCGTCTCGACCTCCATCTCTTTTAAAAGACCATAAAACTCTTGACTTTCTCTGAAGGCTTCGCCTGACTTTAATCCCTGTGTGTATGTGTGTGTGTTTTCTGTATGTTGTGTCTGGCTATGCACTGGCATCTGTGAGTGAACTCGTGTACAGTGTGTGTGTGTGTGTGTGTGGGGGGGGGTCTCTCTCTATAAACACACTATTTTTCCAGCTTTGTGATGAGTACTTTTATCTATATAATGGGTTTCTTTCCTCTGTGTAAAATAAACTGATAAAGTTGAACTTGACATTAATTAATCATAACAACGAAGCCAGATTCCACCTGAAATGACCAGTACCATCACACAACCACCGAGTCTTTACTTAATGGACTTAATGGTCTTCTTCTGACTACTGGAGACCTTGAATGCAATAATAATCCAAGCATTGTGCCATGTGCTTGATGGACAGGAAATCCTGTGTCACACTCTGCTCTGTTAAACCTTTAATGTTAGCATCTCAAACCTTTGTTAGCATCAGAGACCTTTCATGTTAGCATCTCAAACCTTTGTTAGCATCTCAGACCTATCATGTTAGCATCTCAAACCTTTCATGTTAGCATCTCAAACCTTTGTTAGCATCAGAGACCTTTCATGTTAGCATCTCAAACCTTTCATGTAGCATCACAGACCTTTCATGTTAGCATCGCAAACCTTTCATGTTAGCATCTCAAACCTTTGTTAGCATCACAGACCTTTCATGTTAGCATCTCAAACCTTTCATGTTAGCATCTCAGACGTTTCATGTTAGCATTTCAAACCTTTCATGTTAGCATCTCAAACCTTTCATGTTAGCGTCTCAAACCTTTTTAGCATCACAGACCTTTCATGTTAGCATCACAGACCTTTCATGTTAGCATCACAGACGTTTCATGTTAGCATCTCAAACCTTTCATGTTAGCATCTCAAACCTTTCATGTTAGCATCTCAAACCTTTCATGTTAGCGTCTCAAACCTTTTTAGCATCACAGACCTTTCATGTTAGTATCTCAAAGCAGCGTTTTGACTCATATGAGACAGCCATCAAATGGAAATGGGGAGAGACTGGGGCAGATTGGACAGGAGCTGTCACCAAACCCAAAGAACAAAGAATTTTGTCTTATTTAGTGTTTGGTTTTTTTTAAGCGAGAAAGGGGGCATAGGGGGTAAAACATACGACTTAATAAGATCCATGTAGACAAATAACACGTGCAGCATCAAGACTGGACACAAGAGAACGTCATTTATTTCTCAAGAAAGTAGGGTGAGACAAGGCTGCTGTTTACTACCTGCCCTGTTCAACATTTATATTAATGAATTGGCCACCATGTTGGAACAGTCCACGGCACCTGGTCTTACACTTCACAAGTCTGAGATCAAATTCCTGCTGTACGCAGATGATTTAATACTGTTAAGTCCCACAAAAGACGGACTTCAACAGAGTTTGAACATACCTGAATGTTACTGTCAGACTTGGGCCCTGGCAATTAACATCAAAAAGACCAAAACAATGATGTTTCAAAAAAGATCCGGATGTCAGAAAAACAAATATCACTTTACAGTTGGAACACATATATATAATAGAAAACTGTTTGGAATATAATTATTAAGGTTTGACAATAAGTTCCACTGGAAAGTTCAACCCAGCAGTCAAGGAACTGAGGGAGAAAGCACGCAAGGCATTCTACACAACCAAAAGACAAATTCACATTCAGATTCCAATTTTAACTTGGCTCAAATTACTTCAATCAATCATAGAACCCATTCTCCTCTATGGAAGTGAAGTGTGGGGACCACAAACACACCTAAACTTTGAATAATGGGAAAAACATCCAATTGAAAATGCACACACTGAATTTTGTAAAAGCATCCTGCAGGTGCACAGGATAATAACTAATCATGCCTACAGAGCTGAGTTGGGCCAATTTCCATTATTAGTGAAAATCCAAAAACAAGACCCCCACTCCTAGCACCACAAAGCCCTGCAGAGCCACAGAATAGAGATCCTACGACCTCTAGTCTGTGCTGCAGAGCCAAGAGATGAGCAAAGACAAAGGTCACCTCACTCAGCTGGTCCTGACAATCCGTTCCAGTCCAAGCAGTGCTCTGCCTCAGGACCAGTCTGACACCAGAACTATCAGAGTCAACCAAATTATAACACAACAGAAACAAAATTACCTCACCTATTGGAACACAAAATCACACACACAAAGTAAAATGCAATGCTATCCGGCCCTAAAAAGACAGTACACGGTGGCAACCTACCTGAGCACCGATGTTAACACAGAAACATGTGAACACAGTACAGACTGAGTGCTCATAGCCTGGCCATTAAAACAGGCAGATAGAAGAAAACATGGCTGCCAAAAGAGGAATGACTATGCCAACAGTGAGGAGGAACTGCTGTAGAGACAGGGAAGCACTTCCTCACACAGTGCCCAACATTTAAACTCATCAGGGAACAATTTTCCCCAAAATTCAGCAATAAACACCCACAATTTATTAAATCAGATAAGGAAAAACTAAAAATGATACTGGGGGAATGAAAGAAAGTTGTGTTCTCGCAGGACAGTTTATCTCTGCCTGCCAACACATGAGGGAATCAGAGTGACCTGCTGATCTACATCAGGCCTCAGTCTGAACTTACCTTATTTTTATTCATGTATTACATGTGTATATATAGTATTTTCTTCTTTCTGTGTGTATATTTGTTAACATTCATTATTTGTACAATGCTTTGGCAATACTGTATTTTGTTATGGTCAAGGCAATACAGCATGAATCTGAATTTGGGGGGGGGGGCGAGGGAGGGAGAGAGAGAGAGAGCAAGAAGAGAACTGTACAGTGTCTTGTTGTAAAAAGGTTTGAAAAGTAAAAGGTGTGGCTGTGCCGTTTTTGAGGAAAGTGAGAAAATGTGCGTTCATGCTATACCTTGCTGGACCTGGATGGCTGGCAAGACACTCTCCAACAGAGCAAGAGATTTTCTGTGGTAATCAGCTTGAGCCTCCAACAGCTGGAATAAAATGAAAGACAGATAGACACAGACAGAGAGATGGAGAGTAAGTGATGGCAAAAATATGTCAGTAGATAAAAAAAAACAACCCTGGCACGTGTCCCTGTTAATCCACAGCTGTCAAGAGTTCCCACGGTGCAGCGCTGCAAACATGCAGAGAGCACTGAGTCACTCACCATTACGTAGTAGCGTGCGTAGTCTCCTTCTTTAGAGAAGAAGTTGTACATGTCGGCAGCAAGCTGGTCCTGCAAGACACAGAGCAGAGGACTGGAGGACGACCAACAGCACAACAGATGAAGGAGCCAGAGGTTCTATTGGCAGACTAACGACACGAGAGCCTCACAGACGAACGGGGGGGAGGTGGGTTAATATCAACTAATAATGACTTAGCAAACTCATTCATGTCTGTTGCAGTGATGGCTATCAGCCGAGTGCTGTTACAGGGAGCTGCCACCAGGCTTCATACTGCAGGTCTCCAGCACTGCTGCACTCCATCAGACATGAGACAGTACTGGGAGAGAGGAAACACAAGGCTCTACACTTCCTGGACAGAAGACCTGACATATCAGACCAGCACACACACACACACACACACACTTGCACTTATACTTATACACACACAACATATGTACACAGTGACTCAGCTTGTTCAAAACACATGCACGCTGTAGAAACTCATGCTTAATGAGCCAAGCAGTCAGACAGAAACACACACACTGACTCAGCTTAATAACCCCTTGCACACAATTAACACACACACACACACACACACACACACACACACACACACACACACACACACACACACACACAACAGCTGACAAGGCTTTTGTGTGTGTGCACCTCCTGACTGAACTAGAAGTGAGCCCTGGGGTCCGTCTTTGGAATGTGCTCTGCTTTGTGTCCCTCCATAAAACCTTTAACACGCTTATCTCCACCTTCCCTCCGCCAGTCCTGTGCGGCCATAAAGCCCGTCTGCTCTTCCCGTTCCATCAAGACACAGGTCACATTGTCCTCTGACGAGGGACCGCGCAGGGCGTGCAGACATGAACAGATTTTAGTGTCGTGTTCTTTTATGACAACCGTGTGGTCGGCATGTGACAAAATAAAGGCTTCAGCTCTTAAACTTTACTGGTTTAACTGGTTCAGGATGACCGGCTCCTTGGCAAGGATTTGTCCTCATGTCAGCGATGGAAGCCTGGCTGGATGTGAGGAGCTCATAAGCAAGGCACCCCCGGCTGATCCAGACACTTGACTCGTGCTACAGGAGCTCAAGAGTAGAGCTCTGCGATATGACGATATATTTTGTGTGACGACAGAAAAACATCTATTGGGGTGTCCGGGTAGTGTAGCGGTCTATTCCGTTGCCTACCAACACGTGGATCGCCAGTTCGAATCCCAGTGTTACCTCCGGCTTGGTCAGGTGACCCTCCAGACACGATTGGCCGTGTCTGTGGGTGGGAAGCCAGATGTGGGTATTAGCGCCTCCTCTGGTTGGTCAGGGCACCTGTTCAGGGGGGGGGACTGGGGGGGAATAGCGTGAGCCTCCCACGAGCTTCGTCCTCCTGGTGAAACTCCTCACTGTCAGGTGAAAAGAAGTGGCTGGCGACTCCACATGTACCGGAGGAGGCATGTGGTAGTCTACAGCTCTCCCCGGATCGGCAGAGGGGGTGGAGCAGCGACTGGGATGGCTCGGAAGAGCGGGAAAATGTGCTATATCGTGATATGTATGGTTATCGTGATATTAATGACCTATATTGAGATATGAGACTTTAGTCATATCGCACAGCCCTACTCGAGAGAGATAATAATCTTATATCTTATGCCCATTTGATTGTATTAACAGTATTATTATATTCTATGGATTCATGTTTTCCTTACTTTATAAAGTGTATTATTATCATTATTATTATTACCATGATTATTATTTTGTGGATGATGCTCTACTCTAATATCAGTACTTGGCCCTGTATAACTTATATAATAATTAAGTTTGACTTGTTCTGCTATGAGTTAAATTTTCATCATAGATATTTTGCAGTTTCACGACATACGTAGTCCATTATTTGTCTCATTGAGTGGTTATCGTCCATCCGTTACTGTCTGTCTATTCTAGTACATGTCTATCTGTCCTGGGAGAAGAAATCTTCATCTGATGCTCTTCCAGAGAGTTCTCCTTGTTTTTCCTCTGTAGAGTTCCTCCTCAACTGAACTGGGGGTCTATATGATGGGGGTGGGTGTTGCAGATTGGCACCTGTTCTATTCTTAACTGTTGGAGAACGTAACGTGAACGGAAAGCCCTCTGGGACCGAGTTGTGATTAGGGCGACACAAGCAACTGACTTGACTAGATGATGATGATCTTTATAAAGAAGTCTGGGATCCTCTGGAGGATCTTTCAGGTGGTGCATGTCGACCATTGTTACCTTGC
Source organism: Lampris incognitus (assembly GCF_029633865.1). Taxonomy (NCBI): domain Eukaryota; kingdom Metazoa; phylum Chordata; class Actinopteri; order Lampriformes; family Lampridae; genus Lampris; species Lampris incognitus. The sequence goes on from NC_079227.1 coordinate 4,730,861, forward strand.
ACAGTTCCACCTTGTTGAGGGCCTCGTCCACTTCCTCCTTCAGCAGGTCAGCTTTGGCCGTCAGCGCCTGAGTGTTTGTTCCTGAGATTATCGACTTGGTCGCCTGCAACCACCTGAAGACACACAAGAACACGTCAGCGACTCTCTGGCACACAACCAAACAACAGAGCAGTAGGAACACAACTCAGGAGTGAAAGGTATCAACAATCAATTTAGATTATGTTTTAATGTAAAAACAATCCCGTGCAGGCAGCTCTTTCAGGTATCTCAGTAAAAAGGTGACGCAGGTCTTGTTTGATGAGAAGGAAAGTGATGTGGGCCAACAGACCTCGCTCTGGCAGAATCGTAGTCCAGCACCAGTTTGGCCAGCTGCTTCCTCTGCTTCAGGATGTTGGGGATGTCCACCTGAAATGTTGAGACCCATTAAACTGAGCACACACTAAAGGAAAACTGGCTAACCGTCATTTTGCCTGAAAATCCAATAAGAACCAAAGGTGATTTTTTGTTTAGTTATTGGTTTGTTCTCGTCATGGAAGGTCCATCCATCCATCCATTATCCAAGCCGCTTATCCCAATTGGGGTCACGGGGATGCTGGAGCCTATCCCAGCAGCCATTGGGCGGCAGGCGGGGAGACACGATAATTTAGTATGTCTGATTCACCTGACCTGCATGTCTTTGGACTGTGGGAGAAAACTGGAGCACCCGGAGGAAACCCACACAGACATGGGGAGAACACACAAACTCCAACGACCCCCAAGGTTGGACAACCCCCGGGGTTCGAACCCAGGACCTTCTTGCTGTGAGGCGACCGCGCTAACCACTGCGCCACCCCGGAATTAAGGTCATGGATGAATGTTATGTATCAATGTACTTAATACTGGAACAAGGCAGCCAAACTAGCTTGGAGTCAACCTGAGGTTCGTTTGACGACATGTACAAAACAGCACGAGACTCCAACAGACACATCACATTTATAAAAGGACAAACTTCAGCACAGCAACCAAACCAGTGAGACAACATGAACAAAACAAGAAAGGAGTGTGGCAGTTCAGAAACATGACTTCTCTAAAAAAACATCAGGATACTAGCAGCTAGGAAACACACGAGACAGTATTTCATGTCCGTTTTACAGGACAATACAGCCCTTTAAGTCTTTCCTTATGACATGAGGTCACATGCAGGGGAAATCTGTGTTAATCAAAGGGAAGAGAAACCCTATGTTATTGCATTTGCCTGTGAATCTTTTTTCTGTCACATGTAGATGTAATAGTACTACGGGGCGGGGCTCGTTCTTCAACCTGGATAACCCTAACCCTCAACTCCAAATGGATTTCCTCAAGTGTTCTTTGAGTCCGCCAGTATCTCCTGCTGGGGTGCAGAAGGTGAACCTGGGTGGTGTACATTTGAATGGGCTCTTATGGTTCTTCTCATGCGGTGTGAAATCGCAGTAGACAGAACTAGAGGTCCATTTCTCGTGGTCTGCCCTCTGTTGGCAGACTGAATAATTTCCCTGTGATTCTCCTGTCGTTTATTGACAAGGCACTGGTCCCCAACAAGTGATTTAAACATGAGGTCTCCCTGCAGTAGTGTCTGAAGTGAGAGCAGCGTATGAACTCTGAGATAATGCGAACACCGAGTGTTCAAACGCCCTCCGCCATTGATAAGCGCTGCAGTTTGTTTTTCTGACCTCTGCCAGCTGGTTGAGCGGATCAAGAACGTCCTTCTCCAGCTGCAGCTCGTGTTGCATCAGCTCCGATGCCAGACGGTTCTCTGCCTCCCCGCACAACTCCATCATCTTCCTGTCAACACACACACACACACACACACACACACACACACACAAAGCAAGAAGAAGGGGTGTAAGAATCAGTGTCATATTTACCCCTAATTATCACACTGGCGCATAATCACACACAGTCCTCCCGACAAAAACACCATTCACACAAAGTCCGCGGTGGCGTAGCGGTCTAAGCATCGGCTTTGTGTCGATGCAGTTGCCCACTGGGGACCGGGGTTCGCGCCCCAGTCTCGTCAGATCCGACTATGGCAGGACTCGATGAAGCAGCAATCATTGGCAACGCTGTCTTCGGGAGGGGGGCGGAGTCGGCTTGTGTTCGCCACGTGAATTCGTCTCTGTGTGTGTCGGAAAAAACAGTGGTTCGGCCTGGAGTCGCCTTGTCACGAAAGTGGGGAGGCGTCTCCTTCGAGACTGCCGGCCGGAGAGATGCAGTTGGCGAACGCATGCAATACGAGGGTGGGTGTTTGAATTAAAATAGGGATCGATTGGCCACTAAATTGGGAGAAAAAAAGGGAAAAATCAGAAATAAATTATTAAAAACACCATTCACACAACACAGAGAGCACAACCTGCACCACCCCCAACACTGCCTTCATCTCTAATAGCAACAATAAATAAATAAAATAAAACAACTCATTGTAATGCCATCATTAGCAGCATCGCTACATGCTGGGCCTGAGCAGCACAGTAGTGTTGGGATGTTACTTGCAGCTGGTTGACATAATGAAATGAAGGTTTTGGACTGCAGCTCCCCCCCCCCTTTTTTTTCCCCAGTTGTACTTGGCCAATTGCCCCACTCTTCCGAGCCGTCCCGGTCGCTGCTTCATCCCCTCTGCTGATCCGGGGAGGGCTGCAGACTACCACATGCCTCCTCCCATACACGTGGAGTCACCAGCCGCTTCTTTTCACCTGACAGTGAGGAGTTTCACCAGGGGGACGTAGGAGGATCACGTTATTCCCCCCAGTTCCCCCTCCCTCCCGAACAGCCACCCCGACCGACCAGAGGAGGTGCTAGTGCAGCGACCAGGACACACACACTCACATCCTGCTTCCCACCCGCAGACACGGCCAATTGCGTCTGTAGGGACGGCCGACCAAGCCGGAGGTAAATCGGGGATTCAAACTGGCGATCCCTGTGTTGGTAGGCAACCGTTACGCTACCCGGATGCCCCCGAACTGCAGCTTTCTGTTGCAACACAATCCTGTCGGCCTTCCGGAAAGGTAAATCGTTTTCTTAATCCCATGTGACCTCTGCCATACACACACATCACATTCACTGTCTGACTGGAACACTTTCCCTTCCTCTTTATCTCCAGACACATCTCACTCAACACACACACACACACACACACACACACACACACACACACACACACACACACACACACACACACACACTTGATGAGACACTTTCTAGATCCTCAACTGCTGCTGTCTGGTTTCGTGCGCTGGACGCCGTTTTCCCCGCTGATAAATGGATAATTCAGAGACGGGGGTTTTTGGTCATCTAATGTTTCATTTCTCATTCTCTGACCAAGTCACTTTCTGTCAACATGTTTACAGAAACAACCTTCCACTGTGCACCCTACGGTCTACAGCGATGGCAGACTAGCTTAAAGGTAAATGGTTATGTTGGATGACAGTGTTGGATGGTAGGTGTACACCCTGGTATGAGTTTTGTCACATTGTGAAACTTCAGCAACATGACATACAGTATCTGTACTCTGTGATGGTGTTGAGGACCGTCATATCCCCCTGCAGAAACTGACATCTGAACAGTCTTTAAAAAAGAAGAAACCGGGAGTGTCCGGGTAGCGTGGCGGTCTATTCCGTTGCCTACCAACATAGGGATCGCAGGGTTCAAATTCCCGTGTTACCTCCAGCTTGGTCGGGCGTCCCTACAGACACAATTGGCCATGTCTGTAGGTGGGAAGCCGCATGTGGGTAATGTGTCCTGGTCGCGGCACTAGCGCCTCCTCTGGTCTGTTGGGGCGCCTATTCAGGGCGGAGGGGGAACTGGGGAGAATAGTGTGATCCTCCAATGTGCTACGGCCCCCTGGCAAAATTCCTCAATGTCAGGTGAAAAGAAGCAGCTGGTGACTCCACATGTACCGGAGGAGGCATGTGGTAGTCTGCAGCCCTCCCCGGATCGGCAGAGGGGGTGGAGCAGAGACCGGGAAGGCTCAGAAGAGTGGAGGGTAGCTTATTTTTCCCTGAAGATATATATATATTATATCCATCCATTATCCGAACCGCTTATATATATATATATATATATATGTGTGTGTGTGTGTGTGTGTGTGTGTGTGTGTTTGGTAGATTATTTCTTTGTTGTAACAATGCTTCTTGGCAATAAATCTTATACCATTGGAAAGCTTGTTTATTTCCCTTTTAAATGGGGCCACATTTGTGAGGAACATGCATTTGTGGGATGAGCAGCAGAGCTGAGTATGTGGGTTGTGCCCATGAAAAATTTGCCAAATCTTCTCTGCCAATGCCAAACAGCTTATTTTGCTGTTGCTATTGACTCTTGTTTTGAGCTTCTGGTACCCCAGGTGCTGACAATCAGCTGCCTGATATCAGATTTACTGCCAAGAAGCATTGTTACAACAAAGAAATAATCTACCAAACACACATTTCCCTACTTTTTGTGCTAAGTTATATATATATATATATATATATATATATATATATATATATATATATATATTATCCTCCCCCCTTTTTTTCCTCCTCAACTGTACTTGGCCAATCACCCCACTCTTCTGAGCCATCCTGGTCACTGCTCGATCCCCTCTGCCAATCCGGGGAGGGCTTCAGACTACCACATACCTCCTCTGATACATGTGGAGTCACCAGCCGCTTCTTTTCACCTGACAGTGAGGAGTTTCGCCAGGAGGACATAGCGCATGGGAGGATCACGCTATTCCCCCCAGTTCCCCCTCCCTCCAAACAGGCGCCCCGACTGACCAGAGAAGGCGCTAGTGCAGCGACCAGGACACATACCCACATCTGGCTTCCCACCCGCAGACACGGCCAATTGTGTCTGTAGGGACACCTGACCAAGCCGGAGATAACACGGGGATTCCAACTGGCAAGCCCCATGTTGGTAGGCAATGGAATAGACCACCATGCCACCCGGACGCCCCTTGCCCCGAAGATATTAGCATCAGATGTCACTCTTTCTGGGGAGCGTTTGCTCCATATAGCAACAGTTGCCAAGGGGGAGCGTATTGGCTGTCTGGTGTGTCAATCAATCAACTCAAACTAACTCACCCTATCAGCGAGTCTTCTCCCAGCTGGCTCCCGCCGTCCACCATGGCCTGGGATAGCGCTGTCAGGGGGAGCTTTTTCTGCGGGGAGAGACACAGATGTGAATTCATCCTTCAGAACAAACTAACCGTACATTCACACAAGCACTGGACCTGATGCCGATACCTGACCGGCATCAGCCTCTGAAAGTCCCCTCTCACTACTAAAGCCAACAGAAAATCCATCAAGGACTTTGCATCAGTCGCCCTCCAGCAGCAGCTCGACAGTAAAGTCAGAGAAGTAGGAAGAAAAGGTGGAAGTGAGCTTTCCGAGCGAGGAAGGAGGGAGCGATATTAGACAGAACACGGCAGGCTTGTGTGCTACTACATCACAAGGCTGAAAGTATGTTTGTTAGAAAAGGAGACGTTCACAGTCTAAAACGGGTACATCATCAACTACCCTGAAAGAGTGTCTGAAGCCTTCTGGTTTAGCGTATCGTAAACCCGGAAGACAGCATGTCATGCACTGAAGCTCTGCTGAAAGGCAGTCAAGCCGGCAGGCGTGTGAAGAGGAAAATGAAGCTAGTGGAGACAGCTAAGAAATGAGGTTTTTTTTGTTTTTTGTTTTTTTTACCTGACCATTTCCTGTATAGAGGCGTGGTACGGACTGAGGTGCATGGTGAAAAGTAGAAAAACACAAACAGATATCATGTAGGCTTTCTGTGTAACATCTTCTACACATTAACAGAAGGGGGGCACAAGTTACTGAGTGAGGAGAAACAAGTATGTGGGACGTGACGATTAACACTTAGGGTTTTTAAAACCACCCAGTTGTGTCTCTTTGGGGTTCATGTGGAGGTTCGCTGGCCGTCTTACGTGTCTCTTCTCGACGTCTGCTCCGATGTGCCCCTGCAGACATGTGACCATCTTCTTGTGTGTGTTGTGGGAGACCACCCTCACCATCTCCATCCGCCGCTCAATCTGCACATGGGACGACAAAACAAGAAAACACATGTGAGACCCAATTTCTGGTAAACATCCGTGAGGTCAATCTCAGAGCAAGGTTCACCGCTGGGTTTAAGAGGCTCGCCCTAGTTTGACTTGGCAACAAATGGCCGAGCTTTTTACTTTTGTTTGTTTAAATTAGTCAAACCACCATCATCACCGTTGCCACTGTCATTATCAATGCAGGAAAGTCACTCTTTTGTGCAAGCGTAGAGGAAAACATTTCAAAGCCTCTTGTGAATCTCTGTGCTCTGCAAAACGGCCTCTTGGTTTCCCAACGTGTTCATCTGAGTGTGTCAATTATTACGCAAGGCGCTCCTACACAGACCTGCCAACAGCCAGCACACAGACACACAGGCCCAGGGTTTCACATTAATGCAACAGATGTGTGGGTATCTTGTTGACCCCGCTCACCCAACTCGTCCCCTCACCAAATCAAAACCCCAGCAACGTTTCGTTCCTGGTTCCCTCCCTTTCAGTCCAGCTCGCCGACCGTTAACGAGGTTTCAACTCCACGCAGAGTTTGGATTTGTGGTTGCCCAAAAAGGACTCGAGGGGGGTCAAAGTTCAAACATGATTGATTGATAAGGCTCGTCCTCGAGGGGCAACACCGGAATGTTCTCTTTGAATCATGAGTCATCGGAAGCGTCGCCATGGAAACGGCCATTGAGCCGTGACCAAATGAGACGGGGATCTGTGGAATTTAAAAGGCCTTTCTGATCACACAGGCTTTCTCCTGTCTGCGGGCCTGGCGACAGAGAGACACTTTGTGCTCTCGGCCCATCAGCTATAATACTATCTTTGATAAGCTCTTCAATGATAGAAGTCACAGCTAGCTGGCTGAGGGACAGGGGGCAACTGAAGCTCGAAAGAAGGCTATTTTGCTGCCAGGTGCCCAAGAAAAGACAAAAAGCCTATATGCTACAGGCCTACAGTCACTGGCCTGTGAAGGGCGCTGACCGCTGCAGAGCTGATGTTAAAATTCACCAGCCAGTCGCAGGATGCAGGGAGCTAGTTCAGCCAGGCAGCGCTGGTGAGAAAGTTGAAGACAGGTTGCTGTTGTTTATAAGCAGCTTCTAAACACGGTGCAGGGGCGTGGGCCGCTTTTCTGGAAACGGCACAACTACAGACTCCAAAATAAATGACGCGTGCCCGCCCGGGGGGCTGGCAGGGAAAGACGTCAGCTCCGTTAAACTGGAAGCATTAACGATAACAGTGCAAAACGGAAAACGGCAGGGTCAAAGGTCAAAACGCAAAGGAACAGAGAGAGACAAACACAGAGGGTGGATCAATACCAGACAATGGTGTTCCTAAAACAGAACGGAGCGGGAATGAAGGAATTCCACAGCCTTTAGAGGAGATATCCGCCTCTCTCTCCCTGTCTCTCCCCCGCCTCTGGTCTCTCACGTCATTCCCGACCCATGACGGCCCCGGCATTCCCAAAACAGCTGGGTCAAATACAAAGACACCAAAGGCAAGTATGCGCACGCACACACACACACACACACACACACACACACACACACACACACACACAGAGTCAGGCTGCAGGTTTGGGAATGCCGTTCAGACTCTAACACCAGTAGGTACCTGGCACAAACACGGGGGATTTCCCTCCCTACGCACCATAAAGAGGGAAGCTCCTGTATGTGTATGAGTTGCCGTCTGTTTCCCTCCAGCAGAACAAACCGACATCAGTCACAAAGATACACACATACACACACATGCACGCACACACACACGAATTAAGACTGTATTTGGGTCTGCTTTGATTCTGGTGTGCAATGACGCGACGATTTGGTCAAAATACTTATGCAAGGAATCCCAGTGCAGGTGTATTTGTACAAGAGAGCGAGACAGACCGAATGATAAAAGGATGTGATGACTCCCGGTCTGTTTGACCTGAGAGAAAGGATGAGAACATGCCTGGACAAGTAAAGAAGGAACCGACTAAAGTGAAAACATGACGTAAGGAGGGTTTGGGATTATCCACTGAGTCACTGTCAGATCCAAAGCACGGACACACACACACACAAACACACACAAACACAGGCAAAAAGCCAAACCAACATCTTTGATGATACGATGCTTCTATCTACTGCTGCAAATGTTCCAACAACATCAACAAATGATCCCACGTTATCAGAAAGCCCCTGTCCACACACAAAAGACTGTCTCTGGGGAGAACGTCATGCTCTGCACCCCCCCCCCCCACACACACACACACACACCCTCTCCAAGCTCATCCTGGTAACACAGTGATATTTCGGGTAGACCCTCTGGAATGGCAGCTGCCAGAAGATTGCTGGGCCACGGCCACATCCAGCCAGTAGTGTGGAGCTCCATGAGAGGACTGGGAGTGGAGGAGGACTAGGAACAGACCAGATACAATACGGAGAGCCACACCATAAACAGAGAGAGGAGCTGAAGGCCTGCCTGCTGGGGGATCAGATGGTGTGGCCCACGGTGTGGAGTAACAGCCGACTATGAGACACGACATGGACCTCGGAGACAAACGAAACATGGTTTCCCCCAGCCCATAGCGGCGCAACACAAAGACAAAACACATATCCAAAAACTACAAGAACACACATCCAAACTAACACAACTATCTATCCATTATCCAAACCGCTTATCCTGTTCTCAGGGTCGCGGGGATGCTTGAGCCTACCCCAGCAGTAATTGGGCAGCAGGCAGGGAGACACCCTGGACAGGCCGCTGTCCAGAAGAACAAACGCCAGACAGGATGGCTGTCGCAACCGCCGGTCTACATGGGCTAGCAGTTAGCTTAGCCTGCCCCACTTCCGCATCCTGTCCGACCGCCCTCGGTGTTTCCTCTTCGGACACAGCTCCGGTCAGGGCCGTGGTCCCTGGGCCCACAGGACGCGGCAGACCAGGCTCCCTCAGCCGATCCAACGCCAGCTCTCCCAGCCAGACACCTCCGACACACCTCCCCGCACTCCACACGACGACACTAAAAACACAGTCAAGGCCAGGCGAGGCCTCCGCCAGACCGCCCTCATTGTTATAGGAACTGTCAGTCTGCGTGGGCTAGCAGTTAGCTTAGCCTGCCCAGCCATCAATCGAAGACAAACGTAGATGCAGATGTGGACAAAGACTCTAGATGGATGGTACTGGATGAGGCTGCTGCAAACGTGAATTCACGCTGCCATCTTCCTACACCAGTACTGGGTGAGGCCGCTGCAAACGCGAGTTTGCGCCGCCATCTTCCCACACTGAAAGGGGAATCTTCCAGTTTGTTTGTAGGTGCTTGTTTAAACGGTGCACTATGGACCTCCGTTTACCACAAACCCACACCATCAATCTCAAGCAATCATCAAAAGGCAGTCTGTGTGGCGGTTACCTGTCATGAAGGCTGTCATGTGTCAGTGTGGAGTCAGTGGATGCATTTACATAAACACCAATATTCCAATTTTACCTCGATTACGGTAATACTGTGGTCACTGAAACGGTCGTGTGAACGCCTTTATCAGGAATCTGGAACATTTCTTTGTCGTTTCATTTCATGTACTAGCGTGAACGAATACCAGCCAAGATGACTATCGGAACTGCCGGTCTGCATGGGCTAGCAGTTAGTTTAGCCTGCCCCACTTCTGCGTCCTGTCAGACCACCCTCGGTGTTTCCTCTTTGGGCACAACTCCAGCAGGGCCGTGGTCCTTGGGCCCAATGGAGGAAGCAGACCAGGCTCCCTCAGCCAACCCAACGCCGGCTCTCCCAATCAGACACCTTCGACACACCTCCTCGCACTCTACATGACGACATCAAAACACAGTCAAGGCCAGGTGAGGCCACCACCAGACACCCCTCAGTGTTATAGGAACTGCTAATCAGCATGGGTTAGCACTTAGCTTAGCCTGCCCTGCCTCCGCTTCCTGTCAGATGGCCCTCGTGTTTCCTCTTCAGGCAGGGCCGCGATCCCCGGCCCACAGGACACAGCAGACCAACCTCCCCCAGCCAATCGAGTGCCAGCTCTCCCAGCCATCAAACGAAAACACAAACCCAGACGCGGACAAAGACACTCCATGGACGGCACTGGCTGAGGTCACTGCAAATGTTAAGTTTGCGCCACCATCTTCCCACACCAGTACAGGGTGAGGCCAGGTAAGGTCTTAATTGCCGTATACAAAACCCACTTAAGACTCCTGTATTTGTGCCCAGTCTTTTGATGCTTGTGAACATCTTGCTATGATTTGGTTTTGGTTTCTTGACAACAAACATGGCAGACACAAAAACACCAGCTGACGTCCATGTCATCTACTTTAAGTTATAAATACTAACATTTTCAGCTGATTTTGCAGTAACCAAATAAAACTGCTTATAGATTAAAGTGATGGCGATCCTCTGCACAGGCTAAAGGGCGGTGGGATGGAGGGAAGCAGTTAATAAATTGTTTCTGTGGCTCATAAACCAATTATGCAAAGAATCAGCTATTAGAGTAATCCCATTAACAATATCCATGAGTACACAATCATGAAAATACTGGCGTACAATGAAAGCTCCTACTTAGATTTCTTATTTGTAACAGAAATCAGAAACACTGTCATTTCATTTCATGCACTTACGCACATGAAATGAAATGCAACATGGTTTCCCCCAGCCCACAGCAGTGCAACACAAAGACAAAAACACATCCAAAAACTACAAGAACGCATATATCCAACTAACACAAATATCTAAATTAAACAAAAAAACAAAAAAAATCACTGTCCAGGAGAACGAACACGAGCCAGGATGAGTCAAAACTGCCAGTCTGCATGGGCTAGCAGCTACCTTAGCCTGCCCTGCTTCCTGTCACACCGCCCTCTGTTTCCTCTTTGGGTGCAGCTCCGGTCAGGACCGTGGTCCTTGGGGCCCAAAGGACGCAGCAGACAAACCTCCTTCTGCTGATCCAACGCTAGCTCTCCCAGCCAGACACCTTCGACACACCTCCCCGCACTCCACACAACAACACTAAAAACACAGTCAATGCCAGGGGAGGCCACCGCCAGACCGCCCTCGGTGTTATCAGAACTGCTGGTCTGCATGGGCTAGCAGTTAGCTTAGCCTGCCCCGCTTCCGCGTCCTATCAGACCGCCCTTGGTGTTACCTCTTCGGGCACAGCTCCAGGCCGGGCCGTGGTCCCTGGGCCCACAGGACACAACAGACCAAGCTCTCCCAGCCAATCCAGCGCCAGCTCTCCCAGCCATCAAACGAAGGCAAACTTAGACACAGACATGGACAAAGACACTGCATGGGCGGTACTGGGTGAGGCCGCTGCAAATGTGAATTCACGCCGCCATCTTCCCACAGCGGTATTGGGTGAGGCTGCTACAAACGTGAATTTTTGCCGCCATCTTCCCACACCACAACAGTGCAGTAACAGATGATTCCTATGAGATGAACTCATTATGATGAAGTGACCTGATGTCCTCTAACATCAGCAGACTGCCATCAGGACACAGGCTCGTATATGGGCTCGTTTTTGGAACTGGACTTCGTGGCACAAGGAATGTTAAATCACGTGCTGTTTATCAGTGAATAAGGGAAACTGACTGCTCTGTACTTCAGGTGACAGGATCTCTCTGTCTCTCTCTCTCTGTCTCTCTCTGTGTTGGTCTTTTAATCTCTTGCTCTATTAGATTGACACAGCCTGTGAGGTGCCAGACAGAAGAGGCTGAATCACAGCATCCGATTTACAGAGATGAGCAGAGCAGATGCGCTTATGAGGGGCTCTGGAAAGTCAAATGTCAGACACAATAAAAATCACGCTGGACCCACTGCTGGCTATTCCAAGCTGGTGGTCACCACGGCTTGCTCCACCGTTCCCTTTACAGAAACTCAATGGTGGCTCAGAATGTTGTGGCTGTAAGCTAGTTGTCAGTCAAGTAATATAAAGGTCTCCTCCTTTAACTCAAGTCTGAGGTTCCACCATGACTTCTGTTTTCCAGGAGTTGATTCAAGAGTCGCTAGTATGACGGCTATGATATATACACATGCCATATGAGTGTGTTTGTGAGAGAGAGAGAGAGAGAGAGAGAGAGAGAGAGAGAGAGAGAGAGAGAGAGAGAGAGAGAGAGAGAGAGAGAGAGAGAGAGAGAGAGAGAGAGAGAGAGAGAGAGAGAGAGAGTGTATGTGCGGGTGTATTAGACATGTTCTCAAATGTTCCCTTTCAGCACTGGTTTCAAGTGAGGGTGTGGACTGGAACAAAGGAGAGAGTTAGTCAGAAAGCGCAGCAGTGTCTGTTCTCAGTGATGTGAAGCAAACATCGTCTATCTGCGACTGTTTATTCATGCCATCTATTCTCCTTTGCGGCTGCCTCCTGCTCACACAGAGAAAAGAGTGCGTTCCAGAGTGACACAATCAAAATACTGTTGGAATGTGTTGTCAGACAGCCGGTGTTCTCACACAGCCACACCTGCCATCTGTCCCACCCTCCCCGGGCTGACAGGGTGGTTTCCCCTGGGAAAGGCCTGCCTCAGAGGGTTACACACATACAGACGGAGGTACAAAAGTGGGCATGCCGACTTCTGCAAGGCCCACTGAGTCCCTATTGATTCCAGCAGGACCAAACAACTGTGGCAATGGGGTGGGATAAGTCTTCCCGTTCTTTCCACTGAGGTGCATGCATAGTAGTGTTACAATGGAGGTGATAGAGTGCCAAAGAAGAAGATTTTGAGAACCTGCACTATACTGGAGATTTGGTTTCCTGTACCTTAGCGTTTAAAATTGTGGTCAGCAGCACCAGTTTGCACCAAATTCCCAATGAGATGTCTTTATGCATGCTCAATAATCCAGGCACGAAAATGATTTGCTCAGAGCTCACGTTGCCCCTCCATCTCAGCAGGAAATCATGCTCTAGATTAAGTAAAGACTAATCAGGATACATATTTCCACGACCATACTGCTTTGCTGCTAGCATTGTAGAAAAAGCCAAACTGTACATCAGGTCCTTGGAGGGACATTAAGTTTCTGTTCCCTCTCTTCAAATATGACTGATGATGAGGGGATGTCTAAAAACTGAGTTCAGATGTATAATTACTACATTTTTAAAGTTGCAGTAGGCAACATGAACATTCCAATGCAAAACCTTCCTCCTCCCTCTCTGCTGCCTCGTATCATTCCGCGGCGTTCACCCGCAGCTCTCGCCATCTCAAAAATGCCTCTTCGATTTTGACCTTTGCCTGATCCGTTTTTATTTAGTGCTTTCTGTCTCATCTCCTCCAAGGTCTTTCTACTTTTGGCTTGTTTTGTAGGATACACAATTGCAGGCAAAGGAGGTATTGGACATGTTGATGCATGCTCAATAATCCAGGTAAGAAAATCAAAGAAGGTTGAATCAGCATGAACGAATTGGCATGAGTGATTAAACATTTCTTTTGGGGGGGGGGGGGTTTCCCCCTTTTTTTCTCCCCAATTGTACTTGGCCAATTACCCAACTCTTCCAAACCATCCCAGTCACTGCTCCACTCCCTCTGCCACTCTGGGGAGGGCTGCAGACTACCACATGCCTCCTCCGATACATATGGATTCACCAGCCGCTTCTTTTCACCTGACAGTGAGGAGTTTCACCAGGGGGACGTAGCACGAGGGAGGATCACACTATTCCCCCCAGTTCCCCCTCCCCCCTGAACAGGCGCCCCAACCAACCACATGGGGCGCTAATGCAGCAACCAGGACACATACCCACAGCCGGCTTCCCACCCGCAGACAAGGCCAATCGTCTGTAGGGGCGCCCGACCAAGCCAGAGGTAACACAGGAATTCGAACTGCCGATCCCCATGTTGGCAGGCAATGGAATAGGCCGCTACGCTACCCAGACGCCTGATTAAACGTCTCTGTCAATAAACATTTTATCCAGATGAACTGCTTCAACCTTCTTTGAGGTATTGGAAATTTAGCACAAGTTGCCATAGCTCTCGAGACAAACCAAGGCATGTAGAACCCAGATGACCATTGTTTGTACAGAGTCGCTGTGATTGGCTAGTTACATGCTAGCTAACCCTGATTGGTTGTTTGATTCAGACTGGGTCCAGTATTTTAAAAAACTAAATGCAAAGGGCCGGGTGCTCACAGACAATTTTCTAAAGGAACAATTAAATATTTTTAGTGACATGCAATGGTCAAAATTAGTTATTTCAACCAAAATTATAATGAAATAATATTGCCTACTGCAGCTTTAACAACTGGGACAAATCATTTTGTTATTTTCCATCCATCCATTATCCAAACTGCTTATCCTGCTCTCAGGGTTGCTGGGATGCTGGAGCCTATCCCAGCAGTCATGGGCCGGCAGGCGGGGAGACACCCTGGAAAGGCCGCATGACCATCACAGGGCTGATTTTATTGTATTCTTGTTCCTTTAAGTAGAGTTTGCTGTGATTAGAATACAATATCAGAAATGAAACCTTGATACTGCGATACTATGATATCAGTGATAGAAATGAAAATTTTGCATCTTGACATCGTCGATACCTGCCTGCGTACAGAGACTAAAGAAAATTAACATCAGACTAGGAATATTCTCCAGCACCCGTTCTGTAAAACCACGACTGACTGTAACCAGGTTGTGTGTGACAGCACAGCGGTTTGGGCAGCAGGTGAGAGGTGTATTAATGATTTACCTGTAAGAGGTCATCGCTGAGGACTTCTGTTTTCTCCGCTCTGTGAATGAGAAAAGACAACAGAGAAAGCAGAGATTAGGCCTGACATGCGAGGACAGGTGATTAGTGCCTGTACTTTACTGAGCTGTAGAGTCACTGTGTAAATATCCACTGGCAGAAAAACTCTGATAAAGGAGGACTACATTCCACAACCAGCTCTGACAAGAGTTAAAACAGCTTCAGGAATGAAATGGTCATTCTAGGGAATGGTTTAAACAGAGGTGGGTTCACTGTATTGTGCTACTATAGCAATCTGACAACCGGAGTGACTGTAGAAAAACAGACCTTCTCACATGGCTGCTGTGAGAAGACAAGATTCAATTTCTAGGTGAGTGAACGACTGTTATCTTTTCCCTGACCTGTTCAATATTTACAGTGGAACCTATTCAAATAACATACACCCTTCACATTAGTGGGCAGTGCTGGCATGTTACTCCTCTTCAGCGAGATCTCGCTCTATACTGAACTAGGAGAACTTAGATGCCATGCATTTCCTTTTTAATATAGATTTGGGTGGTCTGGTCAACAGCTGCTAGTGAGTCTTAGCAGGTGGCAGAGGAATGCCTCTTTTAGAGGATCTGCATGTGAAGAATTTGGAGGGCTACAGCCTGAAAAAAAAAAGAAACCAGCACCAAGAGCATAATGAATAGAGAGAGGCACTTTAAACGTTTCTCTGTACAAATGGCCAGATGAGAGTCACCAGAACAAGGAATCGTACAGTCAGCCTATTTTTACCCCGGTGCTATCGTCACGCTGCTGCAGGCATTAAGAGTCAGATTCAGGGCAGTTATTCAGAGGTGAGACAATCAATCCCCCATTGCTGTGTGCCTTCCAACTTCGGCACAGATAAACTAAGGCATGAGATAAAGACATGAGCGGACTAGGGGTGGGGGAGAAAAATCAATGTAGCATAGTATCACGATATTTTGCGTGGCAATATTGTATCGATACACGGATGCCAAGTCATGCCATTAACCAAACCGCTTACCCTGCTCTCAGGGTCGCGGGGATGCTGGAGCCTATCCCAACAGTCATTGGGCAGCAGCCGGGGAAACACCCTGGACAGGCCGCCAGGCTATCACAGGGCCGGCCAGCCACCCACACACACACACACACACACACACACCTAAGGACAATTTAGTATGGCTGATTAGCCGGGCTAACCAATAAGGACAAAAGCACATCGTTACAGATACAAACATTCTATAATGCAATGAAACACAGCACCAAAACAAACAACAAACTAAAACGAGGCCTCAAAGTACATTTCTGGTACAAAGGGTGAAAGTGGGTTATTATTTTACCCCAAAGAGCTCAGTTTTTTATTTTCCTTTAACCTGTATTTAACCAGGACAGTCCCATTGGGAATAAGAACCTGTTATGCAAGGGAGACCTGGCCAAGACAGGCAGCAGCATAAATAAAAGCACATATGCACAGACAGAAAACACAAGAGAGAGAACAAAAAACAAGCATGGGGAACTCAAACTCACATTTCCAATCCTTTCAAGATATAATTCATGGTTATGCAATGCCAATGACAAAACCAAGGACACCCACATACATCATTTCAAATATCTAGCCAATTGTGTTTGCCGTAAGTACACTCTATACTTTGTACCCACGGATGCCAAGTATCGATCTTTTATTGTATAAATTGCAAGTACGAATTTCACTTTTTGGCACAGTACAGGTAGTCCCCGGGTTACGAACGAATTCCATTTTTGAGCCTGTTCTTATGTCGAATTTATATGCAAGTTGGAATAGTTACATACAATTCACATCTAGCGTCAATTAGTCCAATGTTTGTCCTAGTATACAGTATATATTTTACCTTCCATTTCATCCATTATACGAACCGCTTATCCTGCTCTCAGGGTAGTGGGATGCTGGAGCCTATCCCAGCAGTTATTGGCCGGCAGGCGGGGAGACACCCTGGACAGGCCGCCAGGCCATCACACAAGCCCCCCCCCACACACACACACACACACAAAAAACATATGTAGGGACAATGTAGTACGGCCGAGTCACCTGACCTACATGTCTTTGGACTGGGGGAGGAAACGGGTGCCCCCAGAGGAAACCCACGCAGACACGAGGAGAACATGCAAACTCCACACACAGGACAACCCAGAACGACCCCCAAGGTTGGACTATCCCGGGGCTCGAACCCAGGACCTTCTTGCTGTGAGGTAACCGCGCTAACTACTGTGCCACTAAATATACTGTGCCACTATATTTTACCTGAAACTACTATTACTACTACTACTACTTTCAGCTGCTCCGATAGGGGGCGCCACAGCAGATCATCCGTTTCCATGTCTTCCTGTCTTCTGCATCTTCCTCTGTCACACCAGCCACCTGCATGTCCTCCCTCACCACATCCATAAACCTCCTCTTCAGCCTTCCTCTTTTCCTCTTCCCTGGCAGCTCCATATTCAGCATCCTTCTCCCAACATACCCAGCATCTCTCCTCCACACATGTCCAAACCATCTCCATCTTGCCTCTCTTGCTTTGTCTCCAAACCGTCCAACCTGAGCGGTCCCTCTAATATACTCGTTCCTAATCCTGTCCTTCTTCATCACTCCCAATGAAGATTTTACCTAAAGCATCATAAATATAATAATGCAGTAATAATAACAAATGTAACTACAGTACAGCATTCATAACTGAAAGAGAGAGAATGTGTGTATTGGTATAAAACTTCTAAAGAAACTTTTCTTTCAAACTTCCCACCTGCCACTGTCCCGGGAGTGGGTCGTGACCGGTGGACGCCGGCCGTTTGACACCAGAAACGAGAGCCCGCTCGGGGCCCACCTCCCCACCGCAGCGGGGAAGCGAAAAAACACTAAGAGCGCTTCACCTCTCCCTGAGCGCTTTATTATTTCCACTTTCGTTTCAATCGTCACTTTCATCAGATTGACGCTTTGAAGCCATGGTTACCAGGTTAAACACAAGAAAATTTTAAGTCAAAACACAACGCACACAACGCTTACGCGATCCCACTTAAAACGGCGACGACGGCATGGCTTTGTTCTCCCTCGAGCCCACCGACCGCCTAGGGGTCCTGGATGTAGTCCAGAGTGGACGCGGACGCGTAGTACCTCTGTTTATACTACTTACTGGAGTCCGCTTAGAGTACGCGTTTCGCACCTGCGCAGTAGGTCGGCGTTGCGTATTTCCAGACAAAATGGCGAACATACATGCAAGAAGAGCTGCTTTGTTGTATTTAGCACAATTGGAGAAAAAAAGAAAAAAGCGGAAAGCCAGAAAATGGTGTGTGCGGCCGCTCAATCACAGCAGGACCAAGGAAGGCCAGTTCAGCATGTTGGTGCAGCAAATGCGTGTAAGGTGTCAGCACACACCTTCTTTCCCCAAAGTCCTGGTTTCAATTCCTTACATGAATGTGTGCACATCTGGTTATCTTTGCGGTTCTAATGACGAAATAAAGATGAGGGTAACGACGGACCTCTTCACACAGCCTCTATTCAAAGTCGGCGTCCGTTTTTGTTTACCAGTGCATGCGCAGTTGCACCCTTGTCCGCGCGGACAAAAAATTGGAGGTACGCGGATGTCCGCGCGGACCCTACGCGTACGCCCTCCGATGACGACATTTACGTCACGCGCATACTTTCCGACAGAGACGGCCCTCCTTGCAGTGACAGAATTGCTGCACTCTGCGAGAGCAAACTCTCTCTCCTCTGTCCTGACACTCCTGGACCGGTCAGCTGCGTTTGACAAAGTGAACAACCAGATCCTCCTCTCTACCCTCGAGGGGCTGGGTGTCACAGGCTCTGCACTCTCCATGTTTGCAACCTACCTGACGGGTTGCTCCTACCAGGTGACATGGAGGGGATTTGTGTCGGAGCCTCGCAGACTGACTACAGGCGTTCCACAGGGTTCGGTTCTGGGCCCTCTCCTTTTCTCCCTGTACACGACATCCCTGGGTTCTGTTATTCGCTCACATGACTTCTCTTACCATTGTTATGCCGATGACACCCAGCTGATCTTGTCCTTTCCTCCCTCTGACACACAAGTACAGACACACATTGCTGCGTGCTTGACTGACATCTCGGAGTGGATGGCGACACACCACCTGAAGCTCAGTCTGGACAAGACAGAGCTGATGTTCCTCCCGGGGAAAGGTTGCCCACACCGAGACCTGGCCATCACCATTGAAAACACCGTGGTGACGCCAACTCGGACTGTGAGGAATCTGGGTGTGATCCTGGATGACCAACTGTCATTTGCTGAAAACTTTGCATCGGTTGCTCGCTCCTGCAGATTTCTCCTCTATAACATCAGGAGGATTCGCCCATTCCTCACCGACGAGACGGCACAGGTGCTCATCCAGGCTCTGGTCATCTCCCGGCTGGACTACGGCAACTCCCTCCTTGCTGGCGCCCCGGCGTCGGCCATCAGACCTCTGGAGCTTGTTCAGAAAGCTGCAGCTCGTCTGGTGTTCAACCGCCCTAAGTTCTCCCACACAACTCCCCTTCTCATGTCCCTACACTGGCTCCCAGTAGCTGCTCGCATCCAGTTTAAGACTCTGGTGCTAGCCTACAGGGCAGTGAAAGGAACAGCTCCTTCCTATCTCCAGGCCATGGTCAAGCCCTACACCCCCGCCCGACCACTTCGCTCAGCTGCCTCGGGACGCCTGGTTGCCCCATCGCTCAGAGGCCCTTGCTGCCGATCGACCCGGCCGCGGCTCTTTCCTGTCCTGGCCCCCCAGTGGTGGAATGAACTCCCCACTGATGTCAGGACGGCGGAGTCGCTGTCCATCTTTCGGCGCAGGTTGAAAACTCACCTCTTTAAGAACTACTACCCTGTTACTTGTTCTTAGCACTTATTGTGTTCACTCATTTAAAAAAAAAACTTTCTTGCACTTTTACTCAAGCACTGGTTTTGCTCTTAGATGCTTGTTTAGATGCACTTATGACCTCTGATGACTAGAAGTTCTCCTTATTTCCTACGTTAAATGCCCTTACTGTAAGTCACTTTGGATAAAAGCGTCGGCTAAATGACTGTAATGTAATGTAATGTAATGTAAGGGGTCCTCGCTCCTTACTAACCAACTCTATGTCAACGTGGTTTGTAAAAAAACACACAGCCAAATAACTATAACGCTAGTGTTAAACGCTACTAGCAACATAATCCGTGATTCCGCTGTGAGAGTTTGATGACGTGCAGCGGAGTTCCCTCCCACCTCCCCCCAGACGATGCATTCTAGCACCTACCGTTCGTTACTGCAAACTATTGTGTGTGACTCAATTTTTAAAAATAATAGGCTTTACGGAGGTCGGTTCGTAAGTACATGAGTTCGTATGTCGGGCGTTTGTCACCCAGGGACTACCTGTACTAGAATAATAAAATCAATTGCTTTTTCAGTCCACTAGATGGTGGTGCTGAGGTTTTTTTTCTGGTGAGCTCCTATTAAAAAGATGTTGACAATTATCGCAATATATGCATTGCAATACTTAGCATATCGCAAAATGTTTAAAATCGCAATACTACCGTATCATGACTTAAGTATCATGATAATAATATAATGGACTACATTCATATAGCACTTTATCTCGACACCCAAACCGCTTCATATTGAAGGGGGTAACTCACTTCAACTACCACCAATGTGTAGCACCCACCTTGGTGATGCACGGCAGCCATTTTGCACCAGAACGCTCACCACACATCAGCTTGAGGTGGAGAGGGAGAAATCATTGATTGAATTACACGGGGGGAGGATTAGGTGGCCAGATGGAGCGAGCCAGGTTGAGAATTTCGCCAGGACACCGGGGGAACCCCTACTATATCTCATGGGATCTTTAATGACCATAGTGAGTCAGGACGACGGTTTAACGTCTCATT
Organism: Lampris incognitus; assembly: GCF_029633865.1. Classification (NCBI taxonomy): domain Eukaryota; kingdom Metazoa; phylum Chordata; class Actinopteri; order Lampriformes; family Lampridae; genus Lampris; species Lampris incognitus. The sequence continues at coordinate 4,751,444 of NC_079227.1, forward strand.
CCTAGAACGGTATCTCCTACAGCACAGTGTCACCGTCACTGCACTGGGCTTTTTTTTTTGTGTGTTTTTTGTTTTATTAGGACTAGAGGGAAGACTGCCCCCTACTGGCACACCAACCCCACTTCCAGCAGCGACTCAATTTTCCCAGGAGGTCTTCCATCCAAGTACTAGCCAAGCCCACACCTGCTTAGCTTCCGTCATTCGGCAGGACCTGGGTGGCAATATTGTATCATGGGGACTCTGGTGATTCCGACCCCTAAACCATACCCTACAAGTTATATCTGTTCTTCATTGAGCTTCACTGAATTAATTACATGAAAGGTTTAGTTTCTAAATCTACAGTCTAGTTACCTTCCATGAGGAATCTTCGCATGTTTGTCGTTCATTTACACACAACTGTCATCACCACAAAACAATGGCTAAACATCATTGCCATAAATGTGACACACCATGGGACAGTTCAGAATCTATATTAATGACGTTAAACATGCAACAGGGCTTTCCACTGCTGACAGGCCCACCAGTGTCTTGTAATGGACAACCACGTGACTCTCCCTGGCATGAGCCTATTAATAGTAAACTAATAGTTGCAGTGGGAGAGGTCAGGCAGATTAGATTCACTTAAAAAGAGAGGGCTGAGAAAACAGTGGCTAAGCTCAAACTGCTTATCAACACCTTCAGAGAGAACCCAGTCTGGATCTGCTACCGCTTCCGTCACCACCAGACATGCTGTGCTGCTACAGACCGACGCTCCAACAACATGACACCACCATCGATGGATTGATTGTGGGATTCTTCCGAGTAGGAAGGGCAAATTAAAAGTGCCCATGCTTGTGATGATCGCTTCATATCATTGCTGACATTTAAACATCCCTTTGTCAATGATCTCAGAGTTTGTAGAGTACATAAACACAGGCCTGCACACACACACACACACACAGTGATGAGGCACAGGATGGGTAAGATCCTTGTGGCTCCTCAAAGCAGAATTCTACCTAGCCAACTTTCAATTCACTTGATTTTTTAGCTTCTGTTATGGAAAAAAATCATCACATTTACGTCAGTTTCAACAAACAATGTTGATGTACTTTTGATCAGCACATACCACAAATGTACATCAACACAAGAGATTCAATAAGATACTAAAAAAAACTTTCTCTTTTTTTTTTTACAGTAGGCTATATTCACTATTGAACGTTAACATGGATGAATCTGACGGCAATACCAATCTGATGACGTCCCACAGCTAAGGATAAAGTCTATGAAGAGATCGGTGAAACTGAATTTTTTGGAAGAGTTCTAACGGAGAATTCAACAGCACAATCTTTGAACTGATTTAGGAATTTACCGCCAACAAAAAGACCAGCAAAAAGTCAGTTTTAATACGGGACAGTTCTGAATATTTTTCTTTCTGTGACAAAAGGCCAGGACATGTGTCTCCAGAGGTACACATCTGCACAACAGCACAAAGAAGGGGTTTCTGGGCAAGCATGGCTTACCAGTGTCGCAAACCTGCACATCTCCACAATCTCAACAGAAAAATGGCCGTGCTCACAAGGCTACACACAAAACATCGCTGAAGACTAGTTGAACGGAGGGCTTATTTGCTAGAGTGCCATCACACTCATCACACAAACTGACAGAGGAGCCCACACAATTCAATATACATAGACAAAGGATGAAAGATAACACAACTCAATGCAGAACACAGAGGGATTTTCCCACTATTTTATTCTTTGGTTTTGCTCTTCTTTTCTTCTAAGATGGGAGTTTAGGAGACACCGTCCAGAATTCAATGATCTGAACATAACTGCATTTCTCTTCCTCCTAAGATGGGAACATTATAATCAGCGCTTTCTTTCTCTGGAAACGACTTTCTATCCATCTTGGCTATTTGACCTTATCATAAATAGAAAAGGACCATGCACCTTCAGATGCATGTGTCCTGGATCTGTCAGCCCTAAAACTATACATAAAAAAATAATAAACAATAACAAAAACCATGAATATGAAATCAGAAATCACACAAAAAAATAAATCACTTATGTTTACATGTTAACTGCAATGTTTCTTTCTGAATCTGAGTGAAATCCATTCACATTAGCATTCTTATCATTTCTGTATTCATGGTGAGGGGTGTAACCTGGTTTCACTTCTCATGTTCTTCATGTTCTTCATATTAGCAACCCCCAAGTCACTTCCTCGTTTCATATTCCTACTTTTCAGATCAGAAAATAATGATAATTAAAAGATTCTGATTGTGTTTTTCAAGGACATATGAATGAATGAATATTGTTTTTACTCTTTTATTCATTGTCTTGGTCTGATGGCCCTCTCTGCCGCTGCCACCACTGACACATCAGTCCCTGTTCTTCGGTTTATTTTCCAAATTAATTTGGCCATTTATGTGTAATTTGGTTTCTGACATCTCACACATGCTAGCGCCACATGTGTGCAGGCAAAAACACTACCAGTGTCAACTCATCACATCTCATCATCAGCCACTTCTCCAGGGTTGGGTCGTGGTGGCAGACAGCTAAGTAGGGCACTCCAGACGTCCCTCTCCCCAGCAACGCCCACCAGTTCCTCCTGGGGAAATCCCAAGGCGTTACCAGGCCAGACTGGACATGTAGTCCCTCCAGCAAGTTCTGGGTCTACCCCGGAGTCTCCTCCCAGTTGGACGTGCCCGGAAAACCTCCAAAGGAAGGTGCCCAGTAGGCATCCTGATCAGATGCCCAAACCACCTCAACTGGCTCCTTCGACGCGAAGGAGCAGCGGCTCCTGCATGTCCAAGCTCCTCATCCTATCTCTAAGGCTGAGCCCAGACACCCTACGGAGGAAACTCATTTCAGTCGCTTGTATCCGTGATCTCACCCTTTCGGTCACTACCCAAAGCTCATGACCATAGGTGAGGGTTGGAACGAAGACTGACTGGTAAGTTGGGAGCTTTGCCTTCCGGCTCAGCTCCTTCTTCACCACAATGTCCACATTACTGCACCAATCCGCCTGTCAATCTCCTGCTCCATCCTACCCTCACTTGTGAACAAGACCCCGAGATACTTGAACTCCTTCACTTGAGGCAACAACTCATCCAACCTGGAGGGAGCAATCCACCATTTTCCGGTAGACAACCATGGCCTCAGACTTGGAGGTGTAACATAAATCTACTTTAAAGCTCAACACACAAGGGCGCAGAAGCAGAGCACCGAGTCAAATGATGCATGTCACATGGCTTGTAGCACAAACAGGAAGTGCCACGCGACGTAAATCAAATCTAAAAAACAGCTGTTTTTAGCAAATACATAAACACCCTTTCACCCCTAAGGACAATACAAATCCGTAGGAGTGTTGACAGTTGAGGATAGAAGTGTTCTGAGAAGTCGCAGCACATCCACTCGAGGTTAGGTATCACCGAAGTGGGGGTTTTATACTGAAACTAGAAGAGTGCACTCAATAGAGCGCAGATCCCCACCAGGCGTATCGCCCCTTCACCGGTGCTAGGACTTGCTGACAAACCACTCCTTTTTTCGCCTACTGGGAGAAGGGAAAATACGGAGGCACTACCTGCGTAGCCTGTGTATCTCCCCTTCTCTGATGCTTGGCCTTAGGCGAAAAGCTAGCTGAGGAGTTAGCACTCAATTGCTGTATAAAACAGGCTCTTCAGAGGTTTTGAATCACTGCAACCATGAGAGATCCTTGATCATGCAAGTGATAACTGTGCGCAAAAATTAGCCCGACAGGTCCAGTAGTATGAGATTAGTAGCAGACAGACACACACACACGGACAGAAAAACCAGTGTTTTTCCTACCAGTACAAGACTTTTGCGAACGGGAAAAATGGAAAAAGAAAGTTTTTCATATGCAGTGTTCAAGCTAAAAAAATCTACCTTCCAAAAACATTGTGCCTGTCAGTCTGTAGATGCAAAGACTCCTAGGCAGACCCTCGCACAAATGGGACCAAGTCTGACATGAATTTGCACTTTCCAAAATGAAAAGGTTTGCTATGTAACCATTTTGGTCTAACCCCGTCTTTATTTTCGTAATATATTAACGCTGGGTAACCCGTTTACACTCACGCATGCGCGACTCACATCTACGGTTAACTCAGATAAGACAGCAACAAGAATATGCAACACTTCCTGTTTTGACTGCAACCTGGAGGAAGTTGTTCCTTAATAACTAACATTTTTTGGATTATCACAAATTTTTAAATAATTCTTGATCGTGGTGCTGCCCAATCCGAGCCAACCGCAGATGTGAGTCACGAACGTGCACGGTTGACTTAAATCGGGCAGCAGCACAGAGCGGCATTGGTCAAGGGAGCTAGACAGTGAATGAAGAGAGGGAGTGGCAATAGCGAAAACAAAAAAATTTCAAGGGTTTTTAATCACTGCAACTACAAGAAGTTCTTCATCATACAGTCATAACTGCACAACAAAGTTTAGGATGATGGGTCCAGTGTTTTGCCAGATTAGCCCTGGACACACACACACAACCACACCATCATCATTGGCGGTCACATGGGGTCGAGTATGACTGTCCATCTGGGTCCTTGTGGGTCTTCAGGTAGGCAGAGAGGCCAATCCTGGAGCCGCATATTTTGGGGCAATGCGGGTAAGGGTGTGAAGGAGTGGCTGAGAATGTCATTTGGGCTTTTCTGGTAACTCGCTCCTTTCTGAGTCTGCAATTGTTTTCAGCAGCACAGTGGAGGTCATGGATGCAGTACCCAGCACCCTCAAGGACAGCCAGTCTCCAGGCCTCCCTGGTTTTTGCTGTTTGTTCCCAGGTGTTAAGCTCGATGCCAAACCTTTTTATGTGGGCCTTGATGTTATCTTTATATCACTTCTTTTGTCCTTCTGGGGCACAGCGTCCTGTCACAAGCTCAGAGTAAAGGACTTGTTTCGGGAGGAGAGAGTCAGACTTGTGGAGGACATGGCCAGTCCATCTCAGCTGATGTTGTGCGATGGTGACAGTTATAGCAGGCACGTTGGCCTCCTCGAGGACGCTGAAGTTGGTGTGCTTATCTTCCTAGCTGATCTTAAGGATCTTCCTGAGGCATTGCTATTGGTATGCCTCGAGTGCCCAGGTTTCTGACCCATACAGTAGGGTGGGCAGCACTACCACTTTGTACACCAGAATTTTTGTTCTGGCCTGAAGGTCGCAGTTTTCAAAAACCCTTTTACTCAATCTTGAGAAGGCCAGGCTGGCACAACTGAGACAATGGTGTATTTCCATGTCAGTGTTGACTTTGGAGGAATGAAGGCTGACAAGGTATAGGAACTATTCCACGTTTTCAGATCTGGTGTTGCCTACAGAGATGGATGGGGGCAGAGCAGCCATATTTCCGTTGGGTGGAAGTTGGTAGAGGATATGGGTCTTTTTTATGTTAATGGCCAGGCCAAGCTGCTTGAATACCTTTGCAAAGGTGTCCAGTATGCTCTGCAGTTCCTCTTCTACGAGGGACACTAATGCATTGTCATCAGCGTACTGCAGCTCAATGATGGATGTGGTGGTGGTTTTACCTTTAGCCCTGAATCTGTTAATATTCAGAAGATTCCCATCAGTCCTGTACATGGTTTTGACTTCCTGAGGAAGATTGGGACCCATGAGGTAGAGGATAGTGGCAATGAAGACAGGGAACAGGGTTAGGGCAATGGCACAGCCTTGTCGAACTCCTGCGTGGACCTCGGAGGACTCTTATCTCGTCTCCATAACTGCCGAGTACTCTAGCTGACATACTGTCATGTAGTAGTCGTAGTACTCGGATATATTTGTCAGGGCAGCCTATTTTTCACACAAACCCAAAAAAACAGAAACACATACTACAACCAAATGCATAATAAATAACCTCCAGGCTATCCGCCTGGTGGGAATAATGAGTAGGAGCATCTATCTGGACACGCATTGTGAGCCTGTGTGTTCATATCTTTAAATCTGCCACAGGATTTTTACACATACAGCCTTTTACCAACACAACAGCCGTTTTGGACCCTTAACACCAAATCTACTTTGTCTGACGGGAATGGCTTTGGATGATGCATATTACCAGACAGAGCTAATGAACAGCACGCTAATATAACACATTCACTCACTACCCTTCCCTTCCTCTCTTCTCTCTCTCAGCACATTTGGACCCCCCCCCCCCCATCTAAATTATGCCCTCATCATGCCTCTTTTTCTCTCTGTCCCCGTGTCTTTCTGTCTCTCATTCTCTTTCAGTTTCTGTTCATTTTCTCTGTTGTAATTGAAAGCAGCTGTCTGCTGTTGTCTTGAGGTTACTACAGTTCACAGAAACCCGTCTGTTCAGAGGAGGGCCTGCGTTTTATTCTGAGTCCTCACTTTCCCAAAACACAGTCTATCCAGTCGACTCCAGGTCAGCTTCCCTTCCCATCTGAGTCATGGCCAAGCATTAAAGCAGCATTGGACCAAGTTTTTAATGTATAATAGATGGAGCATTACCAGAACTGTTGATGACACACACACACACACACAAACACACACACACACACACACACACACAGCTAGAGAGAGAGCGAGGGAGAGAGACAGAGAGAGCAAGAGCAAGAGACAGAGAGAGCGAGAGAGACAGAGCAAGAGAGAGCGAGACAGAGAGAGAGAAAGCGAGAGAGAGAGACAGAGAGAGAGAGTGAGAGAGAGAGACAGAGAGAGAAAGCGAGAGAGAGAGACAGAGAGAGAGAGAGTGAGAGACAGAGCGAAGCGTGAGAGACAGAGTGAGAGAGAGAGTGAGAGAGACAGAGAGCGAGACAGAGAACGAGACAGAGAGCGTGAAGCGTGAGAGACAGAGTGAGAGAGAGAGCGAGACAGAGACACAGAGAGAGAGAGAGTGACAGAGACAGAGAGCGAGACAGAGCGAAGCGTGAGAGAGAGTGAGAGAGACAGAGAGCGAGACAGAGCGAGACAGAGAGCGAGACAGAGCGAAGCGTGAGAGACAGAGCGAAGCGTGAGAGACAGAGTGAGAGAGACAGAGAGCGAGACAGAGAGCGCGAAGCGTGAGAGACAGAGCGAAGCGTGAGAGAGAGAGAGAGAGAGAGAGTGAGAGACAGAGAGCGAGACAGAGAGCGAGACAGAGACACAGAGAGAGAGAGAGAGAGAGTGAGAGAGACAGAGAGCGAGACAGAGAGCACGAAGCGTGAGAGACAGAGTGAGAGAGACAGAGAGCGAGACAGAGAGCACGAAGCGTGAGAGACAGAGTGAGAGAGACAGAGAGCGAGACAGAGAGCGCGAAGCGTGAGAGACAGAGTGAGAGAGACAGAGAGCGAGAGAGAGCGAGACAGAGACACAGAGAGAGAGAGAGAGAGAGAGAGAGAGAGAGAGAGAGTGAGAGACAGAGAGCGAGACAGAGCGAAGCATGAGAGACAGAGAGCGAGACAGAGAGCGAGACAGAGACACAGAGAGAGAGAGAGAGAGAGAGAGCGAGACAGAGCGAAGCATGAGAGACAGAGAGCGAGACAGAGAGCGAGACAGAGACACAGAGAGAGAGAGAGAGAGAGAGAGAGAGAGAGAGAGAGAGAGAGAGAGAGAGTGAGAGAGACAGAGAGCGAGACAGAGAGCACGAAGCGTGAGAGACAGAGTGAGAGAGACAGAGAGCGAGACAGAGAGCGCGAAGCGTGAGAGACAGAGCGAAGCGTGAGAGACAGAGTGAGAGAGACAGAGAGCGAGAGAGAGCGAGACAGAGACACAGAGAGAGAGAGAGAGAGGGAGAGAGAGAGAGAGTGAGAGAGAGCGAGACAGAGCGAAGCGTGAGAGACAGAGAGCGAGACAGAGAGCGAGACAGAGAGCGAGACAGAGAGCGAGACAGAGACACAGAGAGAGAGAGAGAGAGAGAGAGAGTGAGAGAGACAGAGAGCGAGACAGAGCGAAGCGTGAGAGACAGAGAGCGAGAGAGAGACACAGAGAGAGACACACAGAGAGAGCGTGAGAGACAGACAGCGATGCGTGAGACAGAGAGAGTGAGACAGAGAGTGAGAGAGAGAAAGCGAGAGAGACACAGAGAGAGAGAGAGAGAGAGAGCCAGAGAGAGAGAGAATTTTCCGGAAGATAATTGAGATCATGTTGGCGGGATCCCTTGTGGATAAAATGTGGATCTCTAAACCCCATTACTTCATATACACACACAGATATAAGCCACAGACACCATCATGCACACCACACACACACACACACACACACACACACACACACTTGATTAGAAGCCACAGTATGGGATTTATGCTCTGTTGTAGACGACATGTTCAACAATCCTTCATGCGGTCGTCCTGTCAACCAGCTGATCTCCATCCCAGGCGTCCATTCCCGGGCCATGTGGCTCACACACTACACATGCACATTGATCCCAATCAAATTAGGGGCACTGACACAAGCAACGCCTGTGTGACGCAGCCTGAAACAAGAGCATCACAGACAGAGGATAAAAAATAGGCCACCTACAGCCTGCATCCAGGATAGAGGGACGGGAAACAACAACAACAACAACAAGAAAAACAACAATTGTTTTGCCGGCATCAGCTGACCCGGAGGGAACCGAGCTGACCCCGGCGTGGCTGGCTCAAGCAGCAGCCTCTGATGAAAGTGTGTCAGTGTGGGCTGTATGTGACTTATCAACAACACAGGATTCCTCGCTGCACGGTCGCCGCCGCCGCCGCCGGTTCAGAATGGTTACCATGACGACCTACTATCAAAAAAAAAAAGCGGAGGGGAGTAAGTGAATACTGCTGCCGCTCATACACAATAAAGCGGCTGTTACCGGCCACCCCGCATGATCAGCGGACCAACAGAGAAGGTGGGTGGCGCTCTGTTGTGTGTGCAACAGTTGGCAGCTGTGGGTGCGTCAGGTAATGGATACCGGACGCCCATGAAAAGAGCTCTGCTAATAACGGAGTGACTCAGCCATCTCGTCGGGGCAAAGCAGCATAATGTTGTGTTGACGGTGTGGCTTTGAGGATTACGTTTGGCCTTGACAAGAGCTATTTAACACCACACTATGTATAGAGCGTGGTCCCGGGTTTTGCTGCGTCACATTAAGACAAACCAAGGCCCGGTTAAAGCTACACATCATGCACGGAGACATGAGTGGGATACTTCTGATCCGGAAGTACGGAGATTCGAGAGACACCGAGCATTTCCGTCGAAACATTGGTCTTTCTTATATGAAACCAAACAGGTTCGACAGTACACAGGACCTATGCTAGTCAAATAATGTCCGACTTACTGACTAAAATGACTGTAAAGGCATGAAGTGTAACATCTCATCTCATCTCCAGCAGCTTCTCCGGGGTCGGGTCGCGGTGGCAGCAAGCTAAGTAGGCTACTCCAGACGTCCCTCTCCCCAGCAACGCCCTCCAGCTCCTGCTGGGGGACCCCCCCAAGGCGTTCCCAGGCCAGATTGGACATGTAGTCCCTCCGGTGAGTTCTGGGTCTACCCCGGGGTCTCCTCCCAGTTGGACGTGCCCGGAAAACCTTCCAAAGGAAGGGCCCAGGAGGCATCCTGATCAGATGCCCGAACCACCTCAACCGGCTCCTTTCGACGCGAGGGAGCAGCGGCTCTACTCCGAGCTCCCTCCGGATGTCCAAGCTCCTCACCCTATCTCTAAGGCTGAGCCCAGACTCCCTACGGAGGAAACTCATTTCAGCCGCTTGTATCCATGATCTCACCCTTTCGGTCACTACCCAAAGCTCATGACCATAGGTGAGGGCTGGAACCAAGACTGACTGGTAAATTGAGAGCTTTGCCTTCCAGCTCAGCTCCCTCTTCACCACAACGGTCCGGTACAACGTCCACATTACTGCTGATGCTGCACCAATTCGCCCGTCAATCTCCCGTCATCAATCGCCTGTCCAAAAAATAGATGATGCATTCATACATGACAGTTGCCTTTCTTTGACACATAAGCCAAGTGACAGACAGGGGTACGCCCAGACACACCTAACCAACTCTGATCGACATCTGAATCTCCATACACGATCAGTCTGTGACGGCCGATACAATACGCCTGCATTCCTTCATCACCGGTTCACCTGTGCTGGTAAGCCTCCCTCCCCCTTGCCTCCCCCGGACCACATGACCATCCTTGTCATTAGCAGCCTCTTCCTCGATTATGCCGCGTCTCATCGTGAGTTAGCAATAATCAAGCAGCGGCCGTCAGTTATCTGCAGCTGATGTGAAGGCAACGGGGGCGGACAGCGTTATCACCAGCCAGCTCATGGAAACACAGCTGAAACCCACAGGCAGACTTCACAATTATTTCCTCTTTATCTCATCCTGTGTCTAGAGAGATCGTTCGTCTATTCATCTCTACGAAGACGTTATTAATAGCCTCCCATGACCTGCTCAGTGGCTGTCCTCTGCGAAAAGGTGTCACTAATCTTGCCAAGTCAACCTGAAAACGGCGGAGAGCAGGAAGTTCAAAGATAGATCAGCAAACATCCTCGAGCAAAGATAAGAATCACGTGCTGTTTTCCGACCTCTCCCTCCACCTAGGTTTGGGTCGGGCTCCCTCGCCCTCTTGTCCCTCTCTCTCTCTCTCTCTCCATCATTCTCCCGAAGCTCTCTTTCGAAGCAACGGCACTTTTTTCTCCGGGAGGCAGTTTCCTGTTTGCAGAAGAAGAAGGAGAGATTTCCTCCGCGCGGCAGCGCGCTGGACACAGTGTTCTGCCTCTGCACAATCACAGGAACCCGGGGGGTAACTGAAAGGGCCTCTCCACTCCAAACCTTTACAGAAGCAGACTTCTAGGCAGGCCCACACGGCGTGGACAATACCCAGCACACACGTTTCTCTGAATCCAGGCACTGACAGATTGACTCAGAGAGGTTGGCCTGCACATGCACACGGCACACGGATGAAAATCAGTGTTACTTGTGTATTTGTACATGCGCACACACACACACACACACACACACAGACACACACACACGGACGGGTCTGCTTTCTGCATCACACACTCTCCCCCGTCATGATTTACTGTTGGTTAAATACAGTCAGGAAATGATGAGTATTCCAGTGTTGATCCCGAGTTTGGCTGAGGGAGCATCCCGGCCGACGCTCCTCAGCAGACCCGGCGGATAGAGTTACACCGAAAGACTGCGGGGCTGGCAAGAGGGAGGAAACTCTTGTGTACTGTACGGGCGCATCTTTGCTAAGCGTCCTGACTCCTCCAGCAGTCTGATGAGGTTTCCATTCACTTGGCCCAAGACTGAGGAGGAGGGCTAGTTTTGTGTTTGAGGACTGGACCAGGTTCTTGTTTGAAAAATTTAAGTCTGAATTATTGTTTGAGACAATTTAGATTTTTATACAACGTTATGGCTAAATGTGCCTCTAATGAATGATGCAAGAACATGATTGACCAGTTCATCCATCCATCTGAACCCGCTTATCCTGCTCTCAGGGTCGCAGGGATGCTGGAGCCTATCCCAGCAGTCGTTGGGCGGCAGGCGGGGAGACACCCTGGACAGGCCACCAGACCATCACAGGGCCCACACCCACCCACACCCACACACACCTAGGGGCAATTCAGTATGGCCGATTCACCTGACCTCCATGTCTTTGGACTGTGGGAGGAAACCGGAGCACCGGAGGAAACCCACACAGACACGGAGAGAACATGCAGACTCCACACAGAGGACGACCCGGGACGACCCACCAAGGTTGGACTACCCCGGGGCTCGAACCCAGGACCTTCTTGCTGTGAGGCAACTGCGCCAACCACTGCGCCACCGTGCCGTGCCCAGGTCAAACATACCTAATAGAGGCTGCAGAAAAAGACGGGGCGTCTGGGTAACGTAGCGGTCTATTCCGTTGCCTACCAACACGGGGATCGCCGGTTCGAATCCCCGTGTTACCTCCGACTTGGTCGGGCGTCCCTACAGACACAATTGGCCGTGTCTGCGGGTGGGAAGCCGGATGTGGGTATGTGTCCTGGTCGCTTCACTAGCGCCTCCTCTGGTCGGTGGGGGCGCCTGTTTGTGGGCCAGGGAGAACTGGGGGAAATAGCATGATCCCCCTGGTGAAACTCCTCACTGTCAGGTGAAAAGAAGCGGCTGGTGACTCCACATGTATGGGAGGAGGCATGTGGTAGTCTGCATCCTCCCTGGATCGGCAGAGGGGGTGGAGCAGAGACCGGGACGGCTCGGAAGAGTGGGGTAATTTCCCAGATACAATTGGGGAGAAAAGGGGGGGGGGCAAAAAAAACGAAAAAGAAAAAGACAGGACGTATCTGGTACCATTTTGTGCTGGGTTCATTTACGTTCTGGCTTGGGAATACTGTTCTACCTCTTTCTCACTCTCTCACACACACACACACACACACACACACACACACACACACACACACACACACAATATTGCTGCTTCATGTGATACTGGTGTATGTGTGTCCCCCTGCGGTACCATGCCAATCTGTGGCCGATCCCTTCACCGCTACAGAAGTAGTGTGATGGGCTACGCCTGCATTACCAGATGATGGCACAAGCACTCTGCTGGAAACTTCCTCCCTCTTAATCGGGTCAGTCTGATTCCGAGTCGTCCTCTGGAGGACGGCCAACACTACGAGACGCGGCGCTTTATTCCGATGCCTACTCTTTCAGAAAGATGGATCCATTAGGCTGTTGGCCTTGCTGCCTTTAATGGCGACCTGATCGGAGGGAGAGAATAAGTGCTGACGGATAATCGTCTTTTTAAAATGTTCATTTGTATATAATGTGTGGCGCTCTTGTGGGTTCGTAGTGTTTGGTAAGCAGCGGCCCGACCTGCCACAGTAATGGTTGTGAGCGAATGACTCATCCATTGCTAGGGCACATTGCACAGTCAGCGGCAGGACAACCTTGACTTTTCCCAGACCCCATGAGCAAGTAAGACAGGGCAGTTGACAAGGAAGGAAACAACATTCACTCGCTGTTTTCCCAACTTCACATGCCAACTGGGAGTAATCCAGGACCCCCTGAAGGACTAGGGCTGGGTATCGCCACTTACTTCCCAAATCGATTCGATTCTGATTCACAAGGTCCCAAATGGAGCTGATTTCTGATTTGATTGGATTCAGTATCGATCCAGTCTGGGCTCTTTCAGATGTGGATAGGGATAGCGGAGAGATTCCCAGCGAATCAATGCTGTGAACTGTACAACGAACCCTCTAACCCGGCGCATTAATAGAAGCAGCGGGCAGCTGCAGCACCCGGGGATCAACTCCAGTTCTTCTTTCCACCGCCTTGCTCAGAGGCACAGGCAGGAGTACTAACCCTAACATGCATGTCTTTGCGATGGTGGGAGGAAACCCACGCAGACACGGGGAGAGCATGCAAACTCCACACAGAGAGGACCTGGGACGGCCTGGGGTTCGAACCCAGGACCTTCTTGCTGTGACCACTGGGCCGGCGCGCCGCCCCTTAAAAGATCAATTCGAGGATTAAGTGAATTGATAATCGGATCGTTATGATGAAGAGCGATTCGAATCGAGAAGGCGGTTGATTGAACCCAGCCCTATGAAGGACGTATGGATTCCTGACAAACTGACGGGGGGAGTTTACCTCACCCTTGTCTGAAGGGGGTTCGAACTTTTGACACCGGGCACACATTGCTGATGTCGACAGTGTTCAGCTGCCGTTTCATTCTAATGACGGCATGTGAACTGGTTGCAGACACACACACACACACTTTAAAGGAGGGATATTAAATGTCCCACTTTCAATCAACACCGGTTATGTGGACCGCCTGCAGTCAACAGGAACACCAAATTATTTCCTAAAATATGAGTTGGGCCTGGCACAAGTTCTGCTAGGTTTTGATCGGGGGGGGGGGGGGGGGGGGCTTGGTTTCTGACAAGTCCTCCTGCTTTTAGGCTTCAATCTGCTGCTCTTGATAAATGGTGGCTTCTGTCCGTTCTAGTTCAACCAAGTTTACCGATGAACTTATTCTGCTTCAACTCTCTGTTATATGTTGGTCCCTCCATTAAGATGTGATGTTGTGTTATTTCATCACCTGCTCTGCCTCCTGCTTTCACCTCTGCCCCCCTTCAGCTCACGTAAACGGCACTGCGGTGAGTTGTTTGAGGCCTGCTCTACAAATGAGGTCTGATAGACTGACTGACTGACTGACTGACTGACTGACTGATGGACATTCAGTCACGCAAAAGCAGAAGGGGGAAGTTTGGCGAGTCTGGGTTCGAGTGAGGCGCCGCTGGCGGTGTGGAGGCCCGGGTCGCGGGCTGCCTGTCCCGCGGGACTTGTGCAACTTGAGAGGCGGCGCGTCGCTTCTCGGGAGGGACGCGGTAATAGGGGAGACTCGGTGACGGGGGAGACGCGGTGATGGGGGAGACTCGGTGACGGGGGAGACTCGGTGATGGAGGAGACTCGGTGACGGGGGAGGAGAGACTCGGTGACGGGGGTGACGGGGGGACGCGGTGACGGGGGAGACGCGGTCATGGGGGAGACTCGGTGACGGGGGAGACGCGATGACGGGGGAGGAGAGACGCGGTGACGGGGGAGACACGCTGACGGGGGAGACACGGTGACGGGGGGGACGCGGTGACGGGGGAGACGCGGTGATGGGGGGACGCGGTGACGGGGGAGACTCGCTAGAGAAGGGGAAGGTTACTTGCCTGCCCACAGTCTGGTTGGCGAGCTGCTTCATCCGGTTGAACTGCTTCTTCATCTTCAGATCCGGACTCTTTGGGTCGACATGAAGTTGAGTTCGGAGCTGTCCGGTCAGCAGAGAGCGGAACGGGCCGGAACCATCTCAGCCCGCGGGCCAGTTAGAAGCGGTGTGCTAGCTCGGCTAGCTCGGAGGCTGCTAGCGCTCTTCCCGGGCGGCGTTCAGAGGAGGGGGGAGGAGGAGGAGGAGGGAGGAGAGGGGGGGAGAAAAGTTTCCTATCGGAACAGCGGCATGATCCACAAACCTCCCTCCGGGTACAAGTCGCTGCATTTAAGCCCGGCGGCCCGCCGACACGGTTCTACGGGTTAACGGCGGGTCCGCTTCAAAGGGTTCTCTCCATAGCGGCTCCCGGACCGCTGTCGGACGCCTCGTTAGCCGGCTAGCCGATAATCCTCCACCGCTTTCCCTTCACACTGAGCAGCGGCGCACCTCGGCCCCCCCCTCCCACTCCCCTCCCACGCCCCTCCCACCCCACCAATAAAAACACACCCCGAGCCCGCGCCCGCGCGACAGAGAGAGAGCGTGCGCTCGTGCGTTTGTGTACGTGAGTGTGCTCGTGCTTGTGCGGCTAATTTTAGGAGGACCACGCTCGAGCGTCTCCACCAGAATCGTGTTGACGTTTGGTAAAGCGAGTGGGCCACTTCTGGCTCCTTCCAGGTTCTGTTGTAGGCTTGGGTTTGGGTCTTGGGTTTAGGTCTTGGGTTTGGGTCTTGGGTTTGGGTATTGGGTTTAGGTCTTGGGTTTGGGTATTGGGTTTAGGTCTTGGGTTTGGGTTTGGGTCTTGGGTTTGGGTCTTGGGTTTGGGTCTTGGATTTAGGTCTTGGGTTTGGGTCTTGTGTTTAGGTCTTGGGTTTGGGTCTTGGGTTTGGGTCTTGGGTTTAGGTCTTGGGTTTGGGTCTTGTGTTTAGGTCTTGGGTTTGGGTCTTGGGTTTAGGTCTTGGGTTTAGGTCTTGGGTTTGGGTCTTGGGGTTGGGTCTTGGGTTTAGGTCTTGGGTTTGGGTCTTGGGTTTAGGTCTTGGGTTTGGGTCTTGGGTTTGGGTCTTGGGTTTGGGTCTTGGGTTCGGGATTAGACTAAAACCAGGGTAATAATCCAAGGTACGAACTTTAAATCGAACGTGAACTTGCCCCGTAATCAAAACGCGAAATGAGGACCGCGAGCTGCTGTCGCTCCCAAGTTGATTGACAGGTCTCTCTTCCAGATTTTTGCAATTCCTGACATGACTCCCTGCATGCTGAGTCCGCCTTTTCAGAACTCCCAGCAGAGTCCTCTCTCCCGACACGCAGCTGGGCGCCACGCGTAATCCCACACCCTACATGCCCTACAAGTACCAAAAACATTGTGTTGTTTTGTTTTTTTACCAAAACGTGTTTTTTGCTTTTGTTTTCGGTGCAGCGTCCCTCATAACACAATGACATAAAGCACCTTAACAACGAGAAGCTCTACAACACGTCTCATGTTGCCTTTGAAGCGTCTGACTTCTTGCACGCCATTACTGAACCCGGATGGCTCCTCCTCGCTGCACCTAATGCGCTGCAGCACACATGCTGTCGGAGGAATCAGGAATGCTGGGATGTGCTTCAGGACGCTTTCTCTGCACGGAGCGATTGCGTTTGGCATAACTTCTTATCCACACCACGACCCCTCCTCTCTTGGGGTACACCTGGGAAAGAATCTCTTTGCGTAAACTTATCCATCCCTGGCAATCCTCTGCAAATATGTCCAGTCACGCAGCATTCGTTGCATTCTGGGATGGGCTGCAAATGACTCTGTGACTGCAAGGGTGGGGTGGATTGCCACACCAGCCTCTCTCGTTGATGGGAGATAATTTACGACGTGATCAGTTATAGTTGCCCTAATGTGATTTCAGACAGTTCTTGGTCTTCCTCTTAACTGTCCTCCACTACGCACACATACTCCTCTCCCTCTTCTTCCTCTGTCAGCCACTTCTCTGTCTCTGGCTGCTCTATGTTTACATACAGAAATTGATCCCTTATATATATATATATATGTGTGTGTGTGTGTGTGTGTGTGTGTGTGTATATATATGTATGTATGTATGTATGTATGTATATATATATATATATATATATATATATATAGTATAAATGGTAATGAAGTTGGGAAAAAACAAACACATAGATAATTTTTGAGGTAAAATACCTGGTTGGTATAATTTTCTTAATTAATTAATTAATTAATTGCTTTGCTCTTTTTTGTTTTTAACTGCTACGGTTTCACTGTAGAAATGTAACAAATTGCCGTCTGAATCTTCGTGTTATGTTCCTTAACCCTATTCATTAGAGAGTGTCTGCATTCATTTCTTATCTAAATTCTCAAGTTCTGCAGTATTGATCCAGGATATTTGAATTTATTTTTCCGATAATACTTGTTCCCCCATTCATACGCCGCTTCAGCTGGTGGCGGTAATGCGCCAGAGAGTTGTTTTACCAGCCGACGTAAACGGAAACCAGAAGAAGAAGAAGAAGAAGAAGAAGAAGAAGAAGAAGAAGAAGAAGAACGGGGAGCGTCCCTGTACACATGCGCTCGGAAACCACGTGACTGTACGTGATTCCAAACTGTTGCATGGCAGGCAGACTCATCAACCAGCGCTTTAACTCAACCGTTGGAGCTCTGCTTGTCGTAGTCACTGAGAATCAGCTTTTTCGTAGATATTGCGTGGCATTTTTCTAGTCATGTGAAAATGTGAACCGGCGGGCATCGCAGATCACGTGTTTTTCGAGAGAATGTCTACAGAGACGCTACCGGAAGAAGAAGGGTGGGGGGTGGTGCCGCTCATGTGGTGCCCGCAGAAAAATCACGCGGCGCCGCTAGGTAAAACGACACACCCGCTAATATTCTGATACAGTCCACTAACTAGATTTCTATGTTCAACTCCAAACCCAAAATGTCCACGTGCCAAGAAGATTAAATGGACGCTCCGCGGGGTGAAGAGCTTTATAGAAATCTAAAAAGAAACTAAAACGGGGCAATGTTTCGGCTACTTCCGGTGGAAAGCGGAAGAGGCGGAGTCGTTCAGCTGCAGCGGTGCGAACAGCGAGACTGTGCAGGGAATCGGTCCCTAAATGTGTTTTTATCGTTTTTACATCTCATGGGTCCATGCACATCGGACCCGGTTTGTTTTTATTTCACGTATTTGACGTAGTAAGCAGCTCTGCCTCCAGCTGAAGTGTTTCTGTCCCGTCTGGTGAGTTTAGCGGAGCTGTTGCAGGAGAGGCGGCCGGGTCTGCAGCAGGTGGAGGAGATCTTGGACTCTTGACAGTTTGGATGTTCATCATTCGTTGATGGCTGCTCGGCCGCCTTTCACAGACTCGGACACTGCTGACGAGGCAGTGAGGGCGACGTGTGACGATGCGACCACATGCAAAAGGTAGAAAACAGCAGACCACCCTTAAATGACGACGCTGCAAAGTGTCCTCTGCAAGCATGAAACGAATCGTTAAGAGTTCACCAAGCCGCTGCCAATCTGCTCAGTGTGCATAGTCATCATTTTATGTTCTCTTAACGTAAAGGTAATGAAAGATAAATCCTCTGAGAAGGGATATTTGAAACTGGCTGTTGCCTGAAATCCATCGTGTCATTGTGTGTGCACACCCATCTTACTTTCCTACTTGGTGAATACAGAAACGTGAAAAGAAGGGAGCTGCTCGGTCTCCTTTGGAATCGTACTGTATCTTTAATGGAGGACTTGTCGCTTTTTATTTGTGTTTTTCCAGGTTTGCTACCAGTAAAGGGTACTGGAAGGACCCCTATGTCCAGCACTTTGTGAGGTCAGTGGGGGGAACGGAAGGCTCCGGAATCAATAGAGGCAAGTAAGACGTCAAAACTCAAACCAGAAAAAGTCTATAGAGGCAAATGTTTTGTTGGGAGCATTTTACATTTCTTCGTCTTTGTAAAAACCAAGTCTTAATGATGAAGAGAGAAACCGTGGAAGGGATTGACATGTGGCACATGTCGTCACAAGCTCCCCCCCCTTTCTCCCCAATTGTATTTGGCCAATTACCCCACTCTTCTGAGCTGTCCCAGTCACTGCCTCACCCCCTCTGCTGATCCGGGAGGGCTGCAGACTACCACATGCCTCCTCCCATACATGTGGAGTCACCAGCCACTTCTTTTCACCTGACAGTGAAGAGTTTCACCAGGGGGACGTAGCATTTGGGAGGATCACACTATTCCCCCCCAGTTCCCCCTCCCCCCCTGAAAAGGCGCCCCGACCGATCAGAGGAGGCGCTAGTGCAGCGACCAGGACACATACCCACATCTGGCTTCCCACCTGCAGACACGGGGAATTGTGTCTGTAGGGATGCCCGACGAAGCCGGAGGTAACACGGGGATTGGATCTGGCGATCCCCGTGTTGGTAGGCCACAAACTTAAATTTTGTTCATCACACTATCACAAGGGGGCAGCACGGTGGCACAGTGGTTAGCGCGGTCGCCTCACAGCAAGAAGGTCCTGGGTTCAAACCCCGGGGTAGTCCAACCTTTGGGGTTGTCCTCTGTGTGGAGTTTGCATGTTCTCCCCGTGTCTGCGTGGGTTTCCTCCGGGTGCTCCGGTTTCCTCCCACAGTCCAAAGACTGGTTAGGTTAGTGAATCAGCCGTACTAAATTGTCCTTAGATGTGAATGTGTCGGCCCTGTGATGGCCTGGCGGCCTGTCCAGGGTGTCACCCCGCCTGCCACCCGATGACTGCTGGGATAGTCTCCAGCATCCCTGCAACCCTGAGAGCAGGAGCGGTTTTGGATAATGGATGGATGGATACTATCACAAGGACAACTTTGGCATCAGTCCATAGAAGTATGATGTTAGCTTTTGTATTGGGCCACCAGGACCATTTGCAAGATTACTGTTTACAGAACCATCTATGAAGACTGTTTATGGAAAGGGCTGTAGAGGAATTGGCTGCAATAAACTCCCACAGTGACAAAAACTATAACCTAGATCAATAAAGGCGTCTCTAAACACGCACATCGGCAATTAGACTACTGCAACTTTCCCTTCGGGTTTTACACAAAACCATGTAACTCCTTATGAATTATTTGACACAATTTTTGTGGGGTAAATCACTTTTGTCTCCTGCGGTGGGAGATTTAACAGAATTGCCCTCATCACATATCGGTATGAAGCCTCCTATGTAGAAGTGTTTCCATGTGTGGACATTTGGGTTTAATCAGCAGGAGCCATTTTCTCTTTTCTTTCTGCCAGGTTACTACGCTCTGTGTTCGGGGAGTGAACCACCTCTTGGATGCCTTCATCCAGAAGACCGAGTGTGACTGTCAGATAATCAACCTGGGCGCTGGACTGGACACCACGTTCTGGAGACTCAAGGTATGAAGAAGTAAACATCACATTATATTTACATATTAGGCAAATGCTTTTCTACCATACGTCATGTTTAGTACAGAGTAATAGTGTCTTACAGCATCAGTAGATGGTGAAGAGGAGAATCAAAATACAAAGTACATTTACACAAGTCAGAAAATAGACAAATTAAGCTGTCAAGTGCAAGGAGAAAAGGACTCAGTAATAATAGTGTTTAAGTTAGTAAAACGCAATAGTAACAGCCGGTGCCGAGTCTTCATCGCAAAATATCACCAGAGACCATTTAAGGATGAAGGTCGATCTTGAAGAGGAAATTTTTTAGGCCTCTTCTTGAAGGAAGTAAGGCGAGTCAGTGGCTCTGATGGAAACCGGGTGTTCATTTCCACTACTTTGGACCTGGTTGAGAGTGAAGACTGGACCCAGAACATGTCACTGTGGCGGAGGGGGCAGATGATAAGTCTTATGAGTTGTAGAATGGAGAGGGGAGCAGGAGTGTACGTGATAGTATGGGTTTGCCGGTAAGCAACAGCAAGGTTATAAGGAAACGGGTGAGGTGCACATCCAGGTTGAAAATCAGCAAAACAAGTCTCACTTCGTCCCCAAGTAACCGAGTATCACTGCAGTCACATTGACCCCATTCTGACCCGCTGCTGTACGGGAGTTTCAATCATGCTCATCTTTGTTTTTTTTTTGTTTTTTTTTGTTTGTTTTTTTTTGGACCCAAATCAAATAAAAACTTTCCCAGATAGCAAAATTGCTGTGGCCTGGACCCCCGTCCCAGACTGAGACTTTCATCCGGCCCACATACCGCGTGGAATGATGGCACTTGGGCGGTTCGCTCCTGTTTGCCAGATCTGGGTCAGAACCAAGCCATAGCAAGGTGGTGGCCCATATTTGTTTTGTGATATCTGGGCCATATTCACCATTTACCACACCGGGCCACTTCAGGGTCACATCCAGATTACATGTTGCCGAGAGCACCGCATCTTTGCCAAAAAAGGCCCACATTGGATTTGGCATATTTGGGCCATATTTGCTTGTTATACACGTGGGCCGCTTCAGGGCCAGAAAAAGACCATCAGTGCCACATCATTGCCTGAAGTGGCCCACATCCAGATGCTATCTGGGTTATTTTTCCTCAGGGGAATACACAATACACAGGCATTCCATCTACTTTTTCTACTTACTGGTTTTCTGGTTGTGTGTCTGTGTGTGTTGTGTAACTCGCAGGATGAAAACCGCTTGCCCAGGAAGTACTTCGAAGTTGACTTTCCAACTGTTGTCGCCAGGAAAATCCACAATATCAAGTAAGGCAGTGTTTCTCAACCGGGGGTCCGCGGACCCCTAGTGGTCCGTGGTGTAATTGCAAGGGGTCCGTGAAAATAAAATAGCTTTAAAAAAAAGATCCTATGACATTTATAGAAATAGGATTATTTTACTCAAATGTGACTGAGACCTTTTATCTACCTAAACTATAAAGGGTAACAGGACTTTTTTCTCTAATTACATCTGTTTCACAAGTGTCATTTATTGTATTTTGATAAGAGATCTCGCTCCCGTTTGCATTGTTAAAAGTTACTGCATAACAATTCTGTTGTTACATATATCTGAAAGTTACTGAATACATATTCTGTTTTTGTTACATATATCTGAAAGTTACTGCATAAGAATTCTGTTTTGTTACATATATCTGAAAGTTACTACATAAGAATTCTGTTTTGTTAACTATATCTAAGTTACAAGTGAAAGCTCTTATTTTTGCCCCAAAGAGTGAATAAATGCTATAATGCAATTTAAAATGCAGTTTCTACTGTTTCTATCAAATTGCAACCCCCCTCCCCCAAGATCAGGTGGAGGGGGTCCTCAGGGTAGATCAAAAATACGCAGGGGGTCCAGGACACCAAAAAGGTTGAGAACCACTGAAGTAAGGCAATCACACCATTTGCCTTTTCGCTCATGTCTGCACGGGTGTAATATAAAGGACTGACCTGTAGAGGGAGACAGAATCTGTGACGTCACCAAGACAGCACGGCTGTAATAGAAAGCACTGACCTGCAGAGGGAGACAGAATCTATGTGATAACCAAGACAAAACGTCCTCTACGGCTGTACATTATTCACATTCAAATTTGAACTCAGGAACTTCTAGTTAGCCATAGTGGACTTGGTGGACTGCCCATATAAAAAGACATTGGACACAACACAACCTCTTAAAGAAGAAAAGTGAATTGTGCACTGAGAAAAACAAAGTGCTCAATCCAATAAATAAAATCAGGCAACCGTTTGACTCAAGAGTTTTATGTAGTTCAAACAAGGTCTTTGTATGTACCTGCTGCTGTTTCCAAACATAGCAAAAGCATTTGTAAGTACAGCCAACTCACATATTTTGAGAATTTAGTGAAATTAATTATCGGGATTTCACATAGGCGGCTTTGAGTAGAAATGAATGATGTAATTTCCTGGCGCACTGCTTGCATACTGCCGCTAGCATGAAAGAGGAATGGTGAGAAGTAAAAACAGTCAGTATTGGTGCAGGGCGGGTTAAAGCCAGTCATTTTAAACCCGTGTTTGTTTTCCCCCGTTAGTCTGAAAGAGTGTCAAATCTGCAGTCCGTCTGAATCTGTGAAGCTATTTGTGGAGTTGATGCACTGAAGAAAGTAGTTTGAATTTAAAAGAATCAATTAAAATGTGTTTTTCAGAACAACTGCAGGGGTGAGTTCATAGACTAGATACTATGTGTTCATGTGTGCATGCAAAACATTTATATTGTTGAGTTCACGAGATGTGTTGCATTCATCACATCCCACAATCATCTTTCTTGGTTTATCTTAGAATATCTAGAGGAGAGCATCAACTAAAATGTGTGTGTGTGTGTATATGCACACATGCAAAAGGCTGTGGATTATGGCTCATACTCGGGTGGAGTTGCAGTTTCTGTGTCTCCTTATCTCAGTCGTCAGGATGCTGCAGCCTAAAGAAACAAACCAGCCCAGACGCTGCGTGTAGTAAAACCTGACAAACGAACCAGGTGTACACACATCTTAACAACCTGTTTAACACACCCGCTTTATTATATTGTTGTCACGACAACACTCATGTCATGTACAGGAGCCAGTCCAAAATGGTAATACTTGGGCATCCGGGTGGTGTGGCGGTCTATTCCGTTGCCTACCAACACAGGGATCGGCGGTTTGAATCCCCGTGTTGCCTCCGGCTTGGTCGGGGCGTCCCTACAGACACAATTGGCCGTGTCTGCGGTTGGGAAGCCAGATGTGGGTATGTGTCCTGGTCGCTGCACTAGCGCCTCCTCTGGTTGGTGGGGGCGCGCTGTTTTTGGGGGGGGGGTAGCGTGATCCTCCCACGCGCTACGTCCCTCTGGTGAAGCTCCTCACTGTCAGGTGAAAAGAAGCGGCTGGTGACTCCACATGTATCTACATGTGGTAGTCTGCAGCCCTCCCTGGACCAGCAGAGGGGGTGGAACAGAGACCGAGACAGCTCGGAAGAGTGGGGTGATTGGCCAAGTACAATTGGGGGGGAAAAAGGGAGGGGGGAAAAAAAGTAATACTTGAGTATCCCAAAATAACAGCAGGTTAATGGTATACAGGTCAGTGCCTTGATGATATTGTGGTGCTTTAAATTTTAAAGTACATTGTTGACATGTGGTTTTGTGTCATACATTTTGAAGATGTTGTTTTCTTTGTGCACTAGGACCAAACCACCGTTGTCAAAGCCCATCATCGGAAACTCACTCCACGGACTCCCTGCTGCTGGGTAACAGACAAGAGGATGCCATCAATCATTCTCTCTCCTATGTGTGATCAATTACGCAAGTAATCAGTGTGTGTGTGTGTTTGTTTTCAGATGGCCACAGCCTTGACTCGGATCGATACTGCGTCATTGGAGCAGACCTACGAGACATCTCCAACTTAGATGAGAAACTCAAGAAGTTCCAGCTGAACCCAGAGTAAGAGGAAACCTACAGTAATCCATTACTCTGGTCTTTGTTACCTTGTCTGTCCGCAACAAAGACGCCGAGTGGGATGAGGTTCGATTAAACATGAGGTGAAGGGAGCGTTGCTTTATGTCATCTTCTTGGAAGCAAAAAAAAAGAGGTTTGTACTGCCCTCCTTAGGTTGTAGTTTTTATTTCCGTAACTATAATTTTTCTCCTCCGACCTACTGGTCACCTGAACTGTTGCTGATCCCGGAGCTGAGGTGTACGTCAGCGAAGCACTCGTGAATGTGTATGGAGAGCCCGGTTAGTATTGCAGATACCTGGAGTTTATCTTGGTGAGATTCCTCAGCAGGACACGAGGGGACAGTGAACACTTTACGGCGGTAAAGGACAACGGAACCAAGACCACATCAGGATCTAGAGAACAATAAAATATCAAAAGGTCTTCATAACTAGTGCTGCAGGTCAGAGAGGGATGAGACAGGGAGTCTGTCTCTCTGTACCCCGTGTAAGACGGCTGTGTGTGGTGGATGTGGGGCGGCTGTCTGTAACGGTGGCCAGCCATTTCCCTGGGAAAGTCTTCCTTTTTCCACTAGCTTCCCATGCCTGCGTCAGAGAGCTGCACTTCCTCCGCTGTGCTGCTGGAGACGTGGAAAGAGTCACTTAAATTTACTGGCACAGAGCGCACACAAGGAAGCCCACAGACGTTACTTTGTTTAGTTATGTGGGGTTCGCTTGCAGTAGTGTGATTCTAGTGTTTCAGCTGATTGTTGGAAGGTTGTTAGTCAGTAACCTTGATTTCTATAACACTTGTCAAAACAGCAGTTACATGCCTTCCCCCTCTTCTTCTGCTTCACCCAACAGTAGCATAGTTTCCACCGGCACCCTGCTGGCCAACAGCGTCAGTGGCGGTCGTTGGTTACCCGGGCCTTGACCGATTCCGGTATGGAAATTTGATTTATGATCCGCATATTTGATTTGGCAAAGATTTTACGCCGGATGCCCTTCCTGACACAACCCTCCCCATTTATCTGGGCTTGGGACCGGGCTGGGTTAGTTACGTGGATAATAAAGCTGTATAGTAGTTACCAACATGGAAACGGCAAGTGAAAAATACAAGTTATAAAAGGAAACTCAACAGTAAAAACCATATAAACCAACAAAACAACATTAAAAGACAAGTAAATCCAATAGGATTTAGAGAAACGCATCAAAACACCAGCGTGTGGAAGTGTGTCTTTAAAACTTGTTTAAAATGTGGTAGATTGGGCATCCAGGTGGCAGGGTGGTCTATTCTCTTGCCTACCAGCACGGGGATCAGCGGTTCAAATCCCCATGTTGCCTCCGGCCTGGTCGGAGCGGTCCCTACAGACACAATTGGCCGTGTCTGCGGGTGGGAAGCCGGATGTGTCCTGGTCGCTGCACTAGCGCCTCCTCTCGTCCATCGGGGCGCCCCATTTGATGGTGGTGGTGGGGAGGTGTTGCGTGATCCTCCATGCGCTACGTCCCCCTGGTGAAACTCTCACTGTCGGGTGAAAAGAAGCGGCTGGTGACTCCACATGTATGGGAGGAGGCATGTGGTAGTCTGCAGCCCTCCCCGGATCAGCAAAGGGGGTGGAGCAGAGGACCGGGACGGGCTCGGGAGAGTGGGGTAACTGGCCAAGTGCAACTGGGGAGAAAAAGAGGGGGGGAAAATCCCCAAAAAAATGATGTGGTAGACTGCCGACCCAGCGGAGGGGTTTTCCCATGGTGTTTGAGCTGAAACGGCCCCCTGGTTTTGTGTCTGGACGTGGAACAGTTCAGATCAACGGGTCAGAAGATCTGTGTGATGCTGGTGTTGGTTTGAAGGTCTGAGTGATGGCGGTGCAGAGTTTTGGGTCGTAAGTTCAGAAATACAAGAGGTGTCGTGCCGTGGAGGGCTTCGAATGTGACCAGGAGGCTGGTGAACTGGATTGTGACGCGTACAGGGGTGGAAGTGGGCCAGGATGGAGGTAATATGCTCTCTGGTTTCATCCCAGAAGGTTGAATCGGTTCATCCGGACACGGCATGTAGTGTCCGAGCGACCTCTTCAGTCTCATCACCTGGATGATGATGAAACGGTTCTCTGAATTAACGTTGGGTCCAGATGAACTGGTTCAGCTTTCTGGGATTTCCTCACCAGGATTACTGACCAGGCTCTGCATTTTCGGTTTTTACCGATTTTCACCAAAAAAACACCAAGATTTTTAAAAGGAGCAGATCGGTTAAAGCTGATTTTCACCCAGATTTTATGTTTCCATGGGTCCAAAAGTTGTTCCTGTTCGTGTGAGGTTATGTAACAGTGTCCTCTCGTGGCGAAATTCGGCATGCTGGATGGCTTTTGAAAAATAAAAACCGGAAACGCTGAGCCTGGGTTATTGAGCATGCATGAAGACCCTCCTGCTTAAGTGAGTCTGAGTTGTAGATTCACTTAAAGGAGGAAAGGTGGCGTTGCAGGAATCCAGGTGGGCGGAGATGAAGGCACGGATGATTTGCTGTGTGGTGGTCTTGGGCGGTGCCGAAGGGATCTTGACAACATTTCTGAGTTGTAAAAAACAAGACTGAACCCATTTCTTAATGTGATGGTCCGAATTCAGGTTCTGATCGAACACAGCACCAGGATTTCTAGCAGAGGGTTTTGTATTCCCTGCTTAGGTACCCGAGGTGTGCAGTACTACTCTGAAACCTGGTCTGGGCCAACAACCAAGATGTCTGTTTTGTCCGTATTCAGCTGGAAAAAATTCACGGACATCTTTGATATCAGCATGTAGTGTATGTATTGTGACAACCACGGGGGAACTTAGCAGCCGACCCAACGACGAAACCGAGACCGTGGGCAGGTTGAGCCGCTGTGGGCATTCAAGACACACAGGGAACAAATACTCCACAGGAGTCCTGCTCCTCATCCGAGCCGGCTGGCTCCCGTCTTCCTTGGCTCCTACCCTGGCCAGCCAACACAACTATAGCTTTCTTTCTCACCCCCTGGCGTCTGTCTCTGGCTCCCTTTTCTCCTTGGGCTCCTCGTCAGCCTCTGATTGGGGCCAGGTGTGTCGCTCAGTCCCCCTCTCGTTGAGGGGGGAAGTGGGTACGGGTGTGTTTCTGGGCTGTGCTGGGTCGCTGGCCATGGTGCAGAAGCTGGGCTGACCCCGGGGTCGTCACAGTATGTTAGCAAGAAGATGTCAATTCCTACCCCACCCCATCACCTAACCGGGGGTCTCTCTCTGTCTGTCTCTCTCTCTGTATGTCTGTCTGTCTGTCTGTCTGTCTGTCTGTCTGTCTGTCTGTCTGTCTGTCTGTCTGTCTCTCTCTCTGTATGTCTGTCTGTCTGTCTGTCTCTCTCTCTGTATGTCTGTCTGTCTGTCTGTCTGTCTGTCTGTCTGTCTGTCTCTCTCTCTGTATGTCTGTCTGTCTGTCTGTCTGTCTGTCTGTCTGTCTCTCTCTCTGTATGTCTGTCTGTCTGTGTGTGTGTGTGTGTGTGTGTGTGTGTGTGTCTCTCTCTCTGATACACCCTAATCAGGGTTTATATTCCACCTCCATCATTATGACTTGATGTGTTCTTCCTGCTCTTCTTCTCTGTGTGTTTAGTTGAAGTTCAGGTCATATTAACAGTCATATTCCTCTACATTATGGTATTTCTCTGTGTTTAGTTGAAGTTCAGGTCATATTCAATTCAATTTTATTGTCATTAAAAACAATGTGCAGGCATGTGTTAAAAATGAAATGAGGGCTGTGGCTTCACCAAACAGTGCAAGACAGACACAGACAAACACAGCAAACACAATATAAGATATACACACATGAAGACCAAAAGCTAAAAATAAGTTAAAGGAGAGCTGGAGTACAAAATATTTAAAAATATCTACAGACATTCAGTGGGTGGCCAGGTTCAGGTGGGCAACAGCTTGTGGAAAGAAGCTGTTTTTGAGCCTGGTAGTGCGGGCTATGAGGCTCCTGTAGCGCCTCCCAGGGTGCAGGGGGGAGAACAGTCCATGGTTGGAAGGTGGGATCTGCTGATGCTCAGACCCCTTCGAAGGCAGCGTTTGTGATAAATGTCTTTTATGGCTGGGAGCTGGGTACCGGTGATATGCTGGGCCGCCTTGACGACCCGCTGCAGAGCTTTCTGGTCTACTGAGGAGCAGTTGCCGTACCACACTGAGATGCAGATGGTCAGGATGCTCTCTATGGTGCAGTGGTAGAAGTTGGGGAGAATTTTGGGGGGTAGACGGGCGCTCCTCAGCCTCCTCAGGAAATCCAGGCGTGGTTGGGCCTTTTTCACAAGGGCCTGGGTGTTAAATGTCCACGAAAGGTCCTCGCTGATGTGGACTCCAAAGAATTTAAAGCTGGAAACACGCTCCACTTCCACCCCATTGATGTGTATGGGGGAGTGGCTGCAGCTAACAATCATATTTCTCTACATTATACTGTTTCTCTATGTTTAGTTGAAGTTCAGGTCATATTAACAGTCATATTTCTCTACGTTATGATGTTTCTCTGTGTTTAGTTGGAAGTTCAGGTCATATTAACAGTCATATTTCTATACGTTATGATATTTCTCTGTGTTTAGTTGAAGTTCAGGTCATATTAACAGTCATATTTCTCTACGTTATGATATTTCTCTGTGTTTAGTTGAAGTTCAGGTCATATTAACAGTCATATTTCTCTACGTTATGATATTTCTCTGTGTTTAGTTGAAGTTCAGGTCATATTAGCAGTCATATTTCTCTACGTTATGATATTTCTCTGTGTTTAGTTGGAAGTTCAGGTCATATTAACAGTCATATTTCTATACGTTATGATATTTCTCTGTGTTTAGTTGAAGTTCAGGTCATATTAGCAGTCATATTTCTCTACGTTATGATATTTCTCTGTGTTTAGTTGAAGTTCAGGTCATATTAACAATCATATTTCTCTACATTATGATATTTCTCTATGTTTAGTTGAAGTTCAGGTCATATTAACAGTCATATTTCTCTACATTATGATATTTCTCTGTGTTTAGTTGAAGTTCAGGTCATATTAACAGTCATATTTCTCTACGTTATGATATTTCTCTGTGTTTAGTTGAAGTTCAGGTCATATTAACAGTCATATTTCTCTACGTTATGATATTTCTGCAGGATACCGACGCTTCTGCTGTCTGAGTGTGTGTTGGTCTACATGACGCCTGCCCAGTCCTCCAGTCTGGTTCACTGGGCAGCAGACACCTTTCACACCGCCATGTTCATCAACTATGAACAGGTAAGCCATGACTTCTCCCCCGCTCAGTGCAGACACACACACCACACACAGGCAGCGTAGGTTGCTGGAAAGCACTGTATCATCTGTATACCATCTTGACCTACCAGCCTTGGAAGAAGGTTTGTGATCTAACATTCCTACAAATCCCATCTTCCCTTTGTGTCAGAGTACAAACAACACAAGAGACACTAACTTATTACTAATACTCTGTTACTATGAAGGGAAAGGTCATTTTTTTCTTCTTTGTGGCTTTTTGGCAAGTACATTAAAATGAATAAATGCTCACCAATGCACCTTGCGTGCTGATCACTATTCGGTGACCGTATGGAAGAGTTCGAGTCGCTGTCCAGCCATGTAAGGTCACTTGACATCACGTCGTACAAATAACCTTGGGGGCCATGGTGGCGCAGTGGCTAGCGCAGTCGCCTCACAGCAAGAAGTTCATGGGTTTGAACCCCGGGGTTGTCCAACCTTGGGGGTCATCCCAGGTCGTCCTCTGCGTGGAGTTTGCATGTTTTCCCCGTGTCTGCGGTGGGGTTTTTCCGGGTGCTCCGGTTTCCCCACCCATCAAAAAGACATGCATGCTAGGGTTAGTACTCCTGTCTGGGCCCCTGACCGAGGCATGGCAAGCTGAACTGGAGTTGGTCCCTGGGTGCTGCCAGCGGCTGCCCACTGCTCCTTGCTACACAGCTAGAATGACTTAAATGCAGAAGAATTTCCCCACGGGGGTTAATATAATATCTCAAAATCAAAAAAGAAAACCAAACCTAAGGTATCCACAGATTCGCCACCGTGTCCTTCCAACCTGAGAGTCCTCATCCATAACGTATGGGACATTGAGCTGAGGATTTGCAATGCACATTTGGAAGGTAACAACCCCCTGTAGGGGTGGAAGTGGCAATACATGTTACTAGTAGTACTAGAAATTGGTTCTTTTATAACAAGTCTGTTCATTAACCTTAATTAGATCAAATAATTTGGGGAGATGGCGGTGTGAATTCACGTTTGCAACGGCCTCACCCAGTACCGGTGTGGTAAGATGGCAGTGCAAACTTACGTTTGCGGCGGCCTCACCCAGTGCCGTCCATGCAGTGTCTTTGTCCACGTCTGCGTCTAAGTTTGTCTTGGTTTGGTGGCCGGGAGAGCTGGTGCTGGATCAGCAGGGAGAGCCTGGTCTGCCGCGTCCTGTGGGCCCAGGGACCACGGCCCTGCCTGGCGCTGTGCCCGAAGAGGTAAAACCGAGGGCCATCTGACAGGATGCGGGAGTGGGGCAGGCTAAGCTATCCGCTAGCCCATGCAGACCGACAGTTCTGACAACATCGAGGGCGGTCTGGCGGCGGCATCGCCTAGCCTTGACTGTGTTTTAGTATTGTCGTGTGGAGTGCGGGGAGGTGTGTCGGAGGTGTCTGGCTGGGAGAGCTGGCATTGGATCGGCTGGGGGAGCCTGGTCTGCTGCGTCCGGTGGGCCCAACGACCACAGCCCTGCCTGGAGCTGCACCCAAGTCCGACAGGACGCGGAAGCGGGGCAGGCTAAGCTAACTGCTAGCCCATGCAGACTGGCAGTTCTGACAGTCATCCTGGCTGGGGTTTGTTCTCTGGACAGTGGAATGTTTGGACTTTGTTGCACTGAGTGGACTGTGTTGTTAACTGTTGGAGTTTTTTTGTTTTGTTCTCGGTTTTTCTGGGTTTTCGTATGTGTTTGTATGTTTTCGTGTGTGTTTTGTGGTGTCGTTTTTGGGAAATTTCGAAAGTGTGGTTTTGTCTTTGTTGCACTGCTGTGGGCTGGGAGAAACAGAATTTCGTTTCTTTTGTGTGCACAAGTACATGACAGAAATGACAACACATTGTTCCTGATTCATTAGATATCTGAACAGTATCACGCCGCACTCGCCAGCGGGCCCCAGCGCTCCTGACAGGCCGGGCAGATTTGTATGTGATGCCGTAGAACGGTTTTGTAAAACCATGTGTATTGCTGAATGTCCTAATGCCGTCGTCTACCTCCACCTGCTGTGTGTGTTCAGGTGAACATGGCGGACCGGTTCGGTCAGGTGATGATTGAGAACCTGCAGCGTCGTCTGTGTAACCTGGCCGGAGTGGAAGTCTGTCAGTCTCTGGACTCACAGGTAAGTCAAGACGGCGTTCGCATCAGCTGTTTCTCACCACACGCCTTCCCATCCAAGGGTTGAGCAAATTAATTAAGCAAACTGTTGAAAAGTGTAACATTTCAAATCCTGGATCTGATGCTGGGCTGGTCTGAGGGGATGAGACCTTCTCCCTGTGACAAAACCAGATCATCAAAAACTGAAGGGTTGAAAAGTTAAGTACTTAAGTTTGAAAAAAAAAATGGAAATTTTGTTTTCACTTTTTGTTGTTAGTTTGTGTTATATGTTATTTGGTATGTGTGTTTTCAGAAGGAGCGGTTTCTGAAGGCAGGCTGGGAGCAGGCCGATGCGTTGGACATGATGACTGTCTACGGCGTTCTTCCTCAGGATGACGTTGAAAGGTAACTCGTGATTTACCTTCCTCGTGTGACTGAAGTGTGTGTGAACACATAGTGTGTCGTCGCTGCTCCGCGTCCGGCAGGTCCGCAATGAGACTGCTGGCTTCCTGACCCCTGAAAAAGAAAACGGGTCTGTGCTTGATTCTGTTGTTTCAGATCCACATATAGCCCATGATGTATTTGGTAAATATCTAAGTTTAAATGTGGTTATTTTAATATGGACTTTCGTTTGTGGGTACAAATGGAGTAGTTCTGATATTTTGCTAGTGGGAGCTGAGTGTTATGAACAGGAACTCTGATGCCTCAAATCTGAGAGGTTGAATGAAAATGTTAAATTTTGCAAAATATTGCAAAAAATGTTTCTTTCTTATGGTAGAAAAGTCATTTGTCTGCAGGGAACTTGTCATATTTTACTTCCCATGACAAACCTATTGTTTAGACTGTTTATTTTCTGATGGATGTTATATGTTAAGGAATATAATTTCTTGGCTTCAGCCCCACTGACCGACACAGATCTATTTTATTTTTTCATTTAAATTTGCTTGTTGATTTGGGCACTTTTTTCTCTCTAAATGGTGTCATGGGAAATACATAAGGTGCTTCCCCTGTTTCCTCTTCAAAGGCATCTTATTATTTCCAAACGGGGCCTCTTCACTGCCCAACGCCCAAGCAGTCTCTCTGTGGACTGAGTTCACCTCAGTATAAGTCCTTCCAGAGGATGTGCTCCAATTATCGGGGCATCACACTGCTCAGCCTCCCTGGGAAAGTGTACTCTAGGGCGCTGGAAAGGAGGCTCTGACTGATTGTCGAACTTCGGATCCAGGGGGAACAATGCGGATTCCGTCCTGGCCATGGAACAACGGACCAACTCTTTACCCTTGCAGAAGTGCTGAGGGGGTCTGGGAGTTTGACCAGCTGGTCTACATGTGGTTTGTGGACTTGGAGAAGGCTTACGACCGTGTACCCGAGACACTCTTGTCGGGGGTATGGCGGGAGTATGGGGTACCAGGGCAGTTGCTACAAGCCATCTGGTCCTTGTATAACCAAAGTGAGGACCATGTCCGTATTCTTGGCACAAAGTCAAACATGTTTTCGGTGGGTGTTGGACTCCACCAAGATTGTGCCCTTGTCTCCGATGCTGTTTGTGATCTTCATGGACAGGATCTCAAGGTGCAGCCAAGGTGAGGAGTGTATCCGTTTTGGGAACCTCAGAATTGCATCTCTGCTCTTCACAGATGATGTGGTTTTGTTGGCTTCATCGGAACACGACCTCCAGCGCGCACTGGGGCGGTTTGCAGCTGAGTGTGAAATGGCCGGGATGAGAGTCGGCACCTCCAAGTCTGAGGCCATGGTTCTCTACCGGAAAATGGTGGATTGTTCCCGCCGGGTTGGGGGTGAGTTGTTGCCTCAAGTGAAGGGGTTCAAGTATCTCGGGGTCTTGTTTACGAGTGAGGGTAGGATGGAGCGGGAGATTGACAGGTGGATTAGTGCAGCATCAGCAGTAATACAGACCATTGTACCGGACCGTTGTGGTGAAGAGGGAGCTGAGCTGGAAGGCAAAGCTCTCAATTTACCAGTCAATCTTCCTTCCAATCCTCACCTACGGTCATGAGCTTTGGGTAGTGACCGAAAGGGTGAGATCGCAGGTACAAGTGGCTGAGATGAGTTTCCTCCGTAGGGTGTCTGGGCTCAGCCTTAGAGATAGGGTGAGGAACTTGGAGTAGAGCCGCTGCTCGTTTGCATCAAAAGAAGTCAGTTGAGGTAAGGTGCTTCGGGCATCTGATTAGGATGCCTCCTGGGCGCCTTCCTTTGGAGGTTTTCCGGACACGTCCAAATGGGAGGAGACCCCGGGGTAGACCCAGAACTCACTAGAGGGACTACATGTCCTATCTGGCCTGGGAACGCCTTGGGATCCCCCAGGAGGGCGTTGCTGGGGAGAGGGACGTCTGGAGTGTCCTACTTTGGTTGCTGCCACCGTGACCTGACCCCGAAGAAACGGCTGATGATGAATGAATGAATGAGTGAATGAATAAGTCCTACTGTTGGGAGCTGCATATTAGCTGCTAAACAAATTCTTTGCCAGCACTCCAATCAAGGTGTCTTAACATGGCATTCTCAACCGTAATACACTCTGTCACACACACCCATCTCCCACTCACTTGGGTTTGGCTGTTAGGATGCACCGCCTGGTCTTGTTAAAACATCCTGACGGAAATACACGGTAACCGTCATCATTGTCTGCCATTTACTCCCACCAGGATTGAACATCTGGAGTTCCTGGATGAGAAGGAGCTTTTACTGCAACTCCTCCAACACTACAGCATCTGCTGGGCCTCCAAAGACAAGCTCAAACTGGGTGAGGGGGTTTGGTACTGGGATCAGTGGGAAAGTGTTAAGGTGGACAGAAGAGAGGTGGTGGGGGGCTAATCCTGAGTGATTTAAAGGATAATTCCTTTAACTCATAATAGATGAGTGTTTTTATTTACAGTAGACTAAGGTAATGGATAATCACTACACCAACCTACAGTCGGTCCTCTTTTATCAGGATTTACTCATATGCTTTCATTCTTTCACCTCATCCTTCTCTCCATCCAGCTAATCAACCCGCTGTTTAGATCCACAGCACTGAGTAGACTTCCAGTGAAGTCTCAGTAGAATTTCTTTGGTTCCAAGAACAACATGGTGTCTCCTGTCTCAGGTTTGTCCCAGGTGGCGTTTTGAGCAAAGTGGCATACGAGCAGCGGTCCCGGCAGCAGGAAAGAGGAAGCCGGCACGCTCCATTCACACCCTGCTCTGGAAACAGTAAAAGTGTGAAAATGCTCACCGTCAGCAGAACGGAAGTTTTCACGAGCTTTCTTTGCCTCCCATGTGGGTTTTTGGTCACGATTTGAGGATAATGTGCTCGAGGTGCGATAATCTTTGACACTAGTTTGGCAAAGACTGAAACGCATCCTGCAAACAGGATCAAGTTTGTTCTATAGTTTGTTTCCTGATGTTTTGTTTTCTTTTGCTTGTTCTTCCTGACTACACAACCAGACATGTTTTAGAAATTCTGATGACATTTTACTGCGGGTTTTGGAAGACTGTGTGAAGGGATTTGGATGCTAAGTGGCATCATGTTTCTTGGATTCTGTGTCATTCTGTTTGTGTGTTATTTATTGATGAATTGTCCCTCCCAGACTGAAGTTTTCTTGTGATAATAGGAATCCAGACATGCATGCAAGTGTCAGTTTTTAGTGGTGAATTGCTAGACTTGCATTACGTACCATCGCGGACTAATTTACATTTGCCTCTAACATGTTTTCTATGCCAGCAGAACCAATGCGTCTGTTTCTTTAGTTACTTGCTTCAGTTACCGTTCAACAGAAGCTGTTGGATGACATGATGGTGAATGCTGATCGACTGCAGTTTAATAAACAAATGTCTTTTTGTGTAAAGTCACGTTGTCCTTTTGGTTTCTATACGTCATTTTCAGCAAAAGTCCAACAAAACAGACCTGGACCAGAGAGGTATTTAAAGTGGCTTCAGAAAGTGATTCAGACTCCTTCCCGTTTTGCATTTAATTTTAAATGGATAAAATTGTCATTTTTTGCCCATCAATCTAAACTCGATAACCCATAATGACAGTGAAAACATGCTTTAGAAATTGTTGCTAATGTACTAAAACTAAAAAAACTGAAATCTCTCATTTACACCAGTATTCAGTATTGCAGTGGCAGTCCAGATTATAGTCATGTGCATCCAGTTTGTTTAATTATCCTTGAGATGTGTCTAGAACTTGATCGGAGTCCATCAGAGGTAAACTGAATGGATTGGACATGGTTTAGAAAGGAACAACAAACCTGTGTATATGAGGTCCCACAATTCACGCTTCACTGTGAAGCACTTTTGATTTCCAGATAAAGTGCTATATAAATGTAATCCATCATCGTCGTCATCACACTGCATGTCAGGCCAAAAACCAAGCCACAAAGTCCAAGGAACTATTTAGACCTCCACAATGGAATAGTGGTGAGACCTAGATCAGGGTAAGGGTATAAAACCGTTTCTAAAGCGTTGAGTGTTCCCAGAAACACAGTGGCCTCACCAGTTGTGAAACGGAAGAAGTTTGGAACCAGCAGGACTCTTCCTAGAGTTGGCTGTCTAGCTAAACTGAGTAGCTAAGCAAGAAAGGCCTTGGTCAGGGAGGTGACCAAGAACCCAACGGTCACTCTAAGAGAGCTTTGGAAATCCTCCGCAGAGATGGGAGAACCTGCTGGAAGGACGACTATCTCAGCAGCTCTCCATCAATCGGACCTTTACGGTAGTGTGGCTAGATGGAAACCACTCTTGACTGAAAGGACAGCCTGCCTGGAGTTTGCCAAATGGCATTTGAATGACTCAGAGCTTGCGGGAAATTATTCTCTGGTCTGATGAGACATAAGTTGAACTCTGGGCAGAACTCCAAGCACTGTGTCTGGCAAACGCCAGGCACTGCTCATCACCTTGTTATTACCATCCCTACAGTGACGCATGGCGGTGGCAGCGTCATGCTGTGGGGGTGCTCCTCTGCAGCAGCGACAAGGAGACCGGTCAGATTTGATGGAATGATGAATGGAGCCAAATGCAGAGAGGTCCCTGAAGAAAAACCTGCTCCAGAATGCACGTGACCTCAGACTGGGGCGAGGGTTCACCTTTCAACATGAGAATGACCTGAAGCATACCGCCAAGACGATGCTGGAGGGGCTTCAGGAAGAGTCTCTGACTGTCCTTCAGTGGTCCAGCCGAAGCCCCTTAAACCCAGTAGAACATCTCGGGAATCAGGAACATTTATTTGTCATTTCGTTGCGTACATGAAATGAAACGAAACCTCGTTTCCCCCAGGCCACAGCAGTGCAACACAAAGACCAAAACCCATCCAAACTACAAACAAATAAGCTACAAAAACACATTTAGCCAACATGTCAACAAAACATTCACCGTTCAAGAGAGCAAACGCCAGGAGGACTGTGGGAACCGCCGGTCTGCATGGGCTAGCGGTTAGCTTAGCCGGCCCCGCTTCCGCGTCCTGTCAGACCACCCTCGGTGTTTCCTCCTCGGGCGCAGCTCCAGGCAGGGCCGCGGTCCCTGGGCCCACAGGACGCAGCAGACCCGGCTGAAAACACAAACTTAGGCGCAGACGTGGACAAGGACACTGCATGGACGGTGCTGGGTGAGGCCGCCACCTTCCCACACCGGAAGCGGTGTGGAGAGACGTATCTATCTGTGGAGAGGCCTGAAGATGGCATATCACAGACGCTTCCCATCCAGTCTCATGGCTCTTGAGAGGATCTGCCTGGAAGAAAGGGATAAACTGTCCAAATCCTTAAGGGTCTGAATACTCCCATACGTAAACGATTCCAGTTTTTGATTTTTAACAAATTCATGTTTTCACTTTGTCACTATGGGTTACTGAGTGCAGCTTGACGGGCAAAAATGGCAGATTTATCCGTTTGAAATCAAATCTACAACACAACACAAAGTGTGGAAAGGTGCAGGGCTCTGGATGCTTTCTGAAGCCACTGTACGTCACACGATGTACTGATGAGAGCTAGGGATCAATCAGACAGCCAAGCATAGGCGTTTCTAGCCCATTTTTGGGGGTGCTGCAGCACCCCTAAATTGAACCCCAGCACCCCTAAAATTGAAGAGATTTTTGATTTTTGCTGTATGTCCATGTTTAATAAGCTGAAGAAATGTCAAAACCATATCCAGTATATGGTTTAAACGTAATATTTTAACAACAAAAATACAGCACCCTCCCCCCCATGCTTCGAAAATGGTTTGATCCACCCCCCCCCCCAAATTTATCTTGCCTGGCTGGCCAGCACTCTGGGTGCTCAGCACTCTGGGTGCTCAGCACCCCTAAAGCTCTGATCCTAGAATCGCCCCTGTAGCCAAGTCTGTTTTATCTGGTTGCAGCGTGTTGATTTATAGCAGAACAAGTTAAAACACCCTGACTGATGACACACACACACACACACACACACACACACACACACACACACACACACACACACACAATTCTCTTGACTCTTGCTGGAATTGATTGGGTGTCATTCAGCTTGACAGGTTTTGGTTTTCATTTACTTGTTATTGATGCCAGCGTTTAGTAGTGCAGCGGGTATAAAAGGGGTCTAGGTGTTCAGAAGGGGGTCTAGGTGTTCAGAAGGGGGTCCGTCCGGCTGTAGCTTAATAAACGCCGAAAGAGCCGTCAGTCTTATCTATCAGTGTTCTGACAGTCCATGACACCAAGTGCCAAGAACTTTTATGGCCCAAACGTCCTCCAACATAACTCCAACATAAACAATCGTAGGAAGGGGGGGGGGGGCAACAGGAAAAAACTCCCCGGGGATGTGCGTCTGTGCTCCGTGACAGACTCACCACTAGACAACCCAACCGGTCACACATAACCATGCAGGCACCACCACACGCACAGAGACGAAGAGGAGGTCCAAGCCGACATGTCCGTGACAGAAAGTAAGAGCGAGGTCTTCACCATAGCCGCCGGGCCCGACACCGGAGAGGCGCACGCAGAGAAGGGTGACCTGAGGAAGCTGAAGAAGAGGAGGGCAGCCGTGTTTGAGCAGTATGTGCAGCCGTGCGCGGCGGAGCTGCTCGGCAGCTGCCTGTTTGTGTTCGTCGGCTGCGCGTCCGTGATGGGCAGCGCCGGGCTGGAGGGCTCCGTGCAGCCGGCCGTGGCCCACGGGCTGGCCCTCGCCGCGCTCATCTCGGCGTTCGGGGAGATCAGGTAAGATGCGACGGCCCGTGACTTGTTCATGAGCCGCCTCTGAGCCAAGAGGTTTCCCTTCCCCCAAGTCCCCCCAAATCTGTTACGTACATTCACATTCACGTTAATATTTCAGTGACTTATTTTTAATCATTTTTTATCACTTTTCATAATTAATTTTTTATTATTTTGTGTAATTTTCAATAATTGTTATACATTTTTTATAATTTTTATAGTTAACTTTATATTTTTATAGATATTTCATAATTTTTGTGTAATTTTCTATACTTTTTATAAAATGTTTTATCGTTTTTATAGTTAACTTTCTTATATTTCTATAATTTTTTATCATTTTTATGTAATTTTCTATAATTTTTCTATATATTTTTATGATTTTTATGGTTAACTTTATATTTTTATAATTTTGTCATAATTTTTGTGTAATTTTCTATAATTTTTATATATTTTTATAATTTTTATAGTTACCTTTATATTTCTATAATTTTTTCATGATTTTGGTGTTATTTTCTATAATTTTTATAAAATATTTTATCATTTTTATAGTTAACTTTCTTATATTTCTATAATTTTTTCATCATTTTTATGTAATTTCTGTAATTTTTATATATTTTTTTTATAATTTTTATAGTTAACTATATTCTTATAATTTTTTCATAATTTTTGTGTAATTTTCTATAATTTTTATAAAATGTTTTATCATTTTTATAGTTAACTTTCTTATATTTCTATAATTTTTTCATCATTTTTATGTAACTTTCTATAATTTTTCTGTATTTTTGTATAATTTTTATAGTTAACTTTATATTTTTATAATTTTTTCATAATTTTTGTGTAATTTTCTATACTTTTTATAAAATGTTTTATAATTTTTATAGTTAACTTTCTTATATTTCTATAATTTTTTCATCATTTTATGTAATTTTCTCTAATTTTTCTATTTTTTTTTGTAATTTTTATAGTTAACTTTCTTATATTTTTATAATGTTTTTCATCATTTTTATGTAATTTTCTATAATTTTTATAATTTTTTTATAATGTTTATAGTTAACTTTCTTATATTTTTATAATTTTTTCATCATATTTATGTAATTTTCTATAATTAACATTTTATAATTTTTATAGTTAACTCTTATATTTTTATAATTTTTTCATAATTTTTATGCAATTTTCTATAATTTTTATATATTTTTTTTATAATTTTTATAGTTAACTTTCTTATATTTTTTATAATTTTTTCATAATTTTTATGCAATTTTCTATAATTTTTATAATTTTATAAATATTAATAATTTAAATGAGTACATTTACATAATTGTGAGATATTCACAATGTGACTGATGTTTTCAAATCAGCGACTGCTAATATCCATTGCTAGCAGGCCAAACTCGATTATTAAACCCAAATATGTATAATTTTGCTCTATCCTGCTTGCCTTTTCAAAGGGTTGATTTTAACGGATTCAGCAGGAAGGATTATTGTCCGTCACATCAAGTGTATTTCAAATTCCTGCCGTCTAAACTTGTCTGACGTTTTCACACGGATGCTGTTGCCCTCCGGGGCGACCTGCACCCGTATGGCGCTCCAGGAAGACTAAAACAAACCTAGGCCGTCTGCCCGCGTCTGCCGGCCTGATGCTGCATGCCTGTCATTACTGCATCCATAACTCCGCTCACTCAGCTGACGGTGTGTTTTCAGTGGAGGCCATCTGAACCCGGCGGTGTCTCTGAGTGTCTACCTGTGCGGCGGGATGGAGCTGGGCCTGCTGGGGCCTTATGTCCTCGCTCAGATGTCAGGAGGCATGATCGGCGCCAGCTTGGCAAAGGTAGGAAGGACGAGAGGGCAGGGATAAGTCTCAGTGCTGCAGTTAGCCAACATGGAGGACGACAGATCCTAATGTCTCACAAGACGGTGGTGCAAATCTTCTTCTGAGGCTAAATCCTCTTTTTCCTTGTGAAAGAGTATTACAGACCACGTCCTGGTCCTGTGTGGTATCAGTGCTGGGGTCTATGTCTCATACAGGAGTAGGCCAGTCTGATGGCTCTCAGTCAGGTCCTCAGGTATCACCATCACTGCAAGTTTTCTCTTCTACCAGGGAGTCCTTTCTTTCTTTTTGTGAGTGGCGTGTGAGTCGTAGACGCTGCTGGAAGCCGGACTCACATGTCTGGTATGCATAAGCACACGTGGCCAGTAGAGTTGATTCTGACTGATTCTGATTACCTTCACAAGCTGTTCCAGTTATTCAGCCTCCAACCAGGGAGGTTTTACATCTGGAACAACAGGTGACTGTAACGGACGACCTGGGAGGCTAGAAAACCACCTCGGTACCACCTCGATCTAGTGGCCTAAAGTTTGCAAAAAACCAAAGATTGATGTCTTTTGAAATGAGAGGTCATGTGATGAGTTTATGTCTAATATGTTCAAGATGTTCAAGAAGGCCCTGTGATGGTCTGGCGGCCTGTTCAGGGTGTCGCCCCGCCCGCCGCCCAGTGACTGCTAGGATAGACTCCAGCATCCCCGCGACCCTGAGAGCCGGATAAGCGGTCTGGATGAAGGGTGGATGTTCAAGATGTCTCTCGTCTCGTGTGAAAGACGAGACACGAGACATCTAAAACACCTGAGATAAGATGACACATCCCGTCGGTCAGATCCATCCCACCCGTCCGGCTGCATGTACAGGGGGGGCTTCATCAGAGAATCAGAGACACTGTGCTGTTTCCAGAAATGCAGCAGTTCAAATCCCGCAAATGTGTTTCTTCTTACAAGAACCTTGCTGAAGTATCCTTGAGCAAGGCACTTGAACTTGCCAGTATGAAAGTGGCTCTGGGTGAGCTTGTCAGGAGCTCACAGACCTAATGTCGTTATATACATATATATGTATATATATATATATATATATATATTTTTACAGGCTGTTTATCCAAAGCCCCAGTTCATCCTGTCGTCCGGAGGAGCGTTCACGGCGGTGCGGAGCAGCCACGCACTGGGAGGAGCCACGGTGGCGGAAGTGATGATGACGCTTTTCCTGTCCACGGTGGTCTGCATGGCCGCCGTCAACAGCCGGACACGCTCCAAACTGGCCCCTTTCTGCATCGGCCTCACGGTGACCGCCGGCATACTGGCCAGGTAAGTCCCATGCAGCGGAAGTAGCCTAAACCATTGTGTGTATGTACCAGAGGTGTGCAGCCAGACCGCAGTTTGTATCTGTACCTACATCTGTATAAGTATTTGTTGGGCTGCTAAAGTTAGTGGGTGGGGCTTAAACTGGAAGTGAGCCAAAACTAAAAGCAAAGCCTAGGCTATATTAGATGTAAATCTGTTGCCACTGATATGGTCGTCTATGTCTTATCCTATTACTAAAGCCTATCCATCCATCCATCATCCAAACCGCTTCTCCTGCTCTCAGGGTGGCGGGATGCTGGGGCCTATCCCAGCAGTCACTGGGCGGCAGGCAGGCGGGGAGACGCCCTGGACAGGGTGTGGGCCCTTCATAGGGCCCACACAGTCACACCTAAGGACAATTTAGTACGGCTGATTGACCTGACCTACATGTCTTGGGACTGTGGCAGGATGACTAGACTAACTATTGAACATTACCATTGAATTACTAAGATTAAAAACTGAAAATAGCATCATATCAACATGTACTGAATGAATAATTACAATATGCACACTGGCACACCGACTATCAACTCCGCAGTCCCTACAGATGAACCTTAATCAGGTGTAACCCCTCCCCGAGTGGAGGCTGAATAACTGGAACAGTGGGTGAGTGTGATGAGCCAGCTGGTAGAGCAGAGATCCAGCGGCACCGCTTCAGCACCGCTGCAGCACCGCTTCTGCACCGCTTTAGCACCGCTTCTGCACCGCTTCAGCACCGCTTCTGCACCGCTTCAGCACCGCTTCTGCACCGCTTCAGCACCGCTGCAGCACCGCTTCTGCACCGCTTCTGCACCGCTTCAGCACCGCTGCAGCACCGCTGCAGCACCGCTTCAGCACCGCTTCTGCACCGCTTCTGCACCGCTTCAGCACCGCTGCAGCACCGCTTCTGCACCGCTTCTGCACCGCTGCAGCACCGCTTCTGCACCGCTTCAGCACCGCTTCAGCACCGCTTCTGCACCGCTTCAGCACCGCTTCAGCACCGCTGCAGCACCGCTTCTGCACCGCTTCTGCACCGCTTCAGCACCGCTTCTGCACCGCTTCTGCACCGCTTCTGCACCGCTTCTGCACCGCTTCAGCGCCGCTTCAGCGCCGCTTCTGCGCCGCTTTTGCACCGCTTCAGCACCGCTTCAGCACCGCTTCTGCACCGCTTCTGCACCGCTTCAGCATCGCTTCAGCATCGCTTCTGCACCGCTTCTGCACCGCTGCATCACACTTTATAGCACGTAAAATGATTAAGTATAGGAGCTAGGAGCCTAAAGTTTACAAAAACAAGATCAGTGTTTGTATATAAATAAGAGGTAACATGGCAAGTTTACAACATTATGTTATTACTAATAATTATTATTAATAATAATTAAATTAAATTAAATTACGTGACCCTGGGAGCAGGATGAGCGGTTTGCGTAATGTAACGTAATTATATATATAATTAAATTAAATTATAATTGAATTAAATTATTATAATTAAAATGTAATTAAAATATGATTAATAATTATTATCAATAGTAATTATGGTTTGGACACGTGTGGAGGAGAGGTGCTGGGTATGTTGGGAGCAGGATGAGCGGTTTGCGTAATGTAACGTAATTATATATATAATTAAATCAAATTATAATTGAATTAAATTATTATAATTAAATTGTAATTAAAATATGATTAATAATTATTATCAATAGTAATTATGGTTTGGACACGTGTGGAGGAGAGGTGCTGGGTATGTTGGGAGAAGGATGCTGAATATGGAGCAGCCAGGGAAGAGGAGAAGAGGGAGGCCAAAGAGGAGGTTTATGGAGGTGGTGAGGGAGGACATGCAGGTGGCTGGTGTGACAGAGGAAGATGTAGAGGACAGGAAGAGATGGAAACGGATGACCCGCTGTGGCGCCCCCTAACGGGAGCAGTGGAAAGTGGTCGTAGATATCAAGTTTACAACAGCCAAGATAAGAAATAGGCGGCGCTCTGTTGAGGTGCAGTTATCTCCCTTCACAGAGCCCACGGTCAGGGTATTGAACCCAGTCATGGTACCAGCCACAGCGAGTCCAAACAGATGCACGCATTCCCGGAAATAGAAGCTGCAGTATGTCAGCGAGGATAAACCTGTGTGTCTCTGCTTCACAGTGGTTAGACAAATCATTAACTGACCTTTTACAATGCATTGAAACAAGTGTCTGTCGTTCTAGCGGGCCAGTGTCTGGAGGCTGTATGAACCCGGTCCGAGCCTTTGGCCCTGCGGTGGTGGCAAATCACTGGGACCATCACTGGATCTACTGGGTGGGACCGGTGTGCGGCGCCCTGCTGGCTGTCAGCCTCATTCGGTGGGGACACGACAGGTCTCTTACAGGCCGCGGTGCCATGGGAGCTGAACTGTTCACTTCACTTGTTTTCAGCTTGACCCGAGAGTTCGGCTCTGCTCAGCTTTTATTGGTCTTTATTGTGCGATACGCAGACAGATTTGACAATGACCTTACGTAACACGTTACTGCCTCATCGCCAAACCTGGAGATCAGTGATAGTCGGCATGTGGTTGTAGACCCATTTCCCATTATTCTTGATAACGAGGTCTGATTAATCACATGATAGGTAATGACATGTCCAACTTCTTCATGGATGGGTTCACTCATTGAATGTCTGCTTCCTGTGCAGGTTGCTGTTTGGGGACCAGAAGACTCGGGTGGTGTTAAAGTAAATTTCGTCAAACCTCCTCGTTGTTCAACAATGGCACTTTTTCCACCTGGGCGTCAGACGGGGCAGTCCTGTGGAGACTGGAGGGGAACCGACCTTTTAAGTCACGTCCTGTGTGACATATAGTGTGACATATAGTATGACGTATAGTGTGACATATAGTGTGACATCTAGTGTACCATATAGTGTGACATCTAGTGTACCATATAGTGTGTTCTGAGTTTCCCCTCATGCATCAGAATGTCTTTTCAGTTGATGTTAATGGTGTTTCATATTGTGATCTTGTAGTGAATTGTGCGACAGTGCTGTGCGGTGGGACCCTGTGGTGCACGTGGGTTGTGCAGGACCTCCGCCGGTGGTATTTGATAACTGATGATCTCCCTCGATTAAATGCCCACATTTTTTCTTTATCTATTGACTGTGTTTTTACAATCTGTGTTTGGTTCAAAGTCCTTGAATGGAAAACCATGCCGTTAGGGTTTTATTACTCAGCAGAAGGGGCAAGGACGGGGCAGTGAACTGTACAGCACAGACTCCAGTCATAAACCGTCCCGGCCTGCAGTCACGCACAGTATCACGGCGTCGGCCCGCTTCGCTGCAGAGACCCACGAGTTGTGTGGCACACAAATGTGAATGCATCCTGACAAACTGACGAAGATGAAGTCAGTGAGGACGACGATG
This sequence comes from Lampris incognitus, assembly GCF_029633865.1. Taxonomy (NCBI): domain Eukaryota; kingdom Metazoa; phylum Chordata; class Actinopteri; order Lampriformes; family Lampridae; genus Lampris; species Lampris incognitus. The sequence continues at coordinate 4,796,443 of NC_079227.1, forward strand.
CATGGAGGCCTGTTGGTAGAGCCGCTCTGAGCCCCGCTCGCCTCTTGGTGCCCACATGAGGCGGTATCACAGGAAATCCTTTATTTACACTGCTGCCTGCCCCACTTTGTTTTGACATCAGCTATAAAATACCAATAGTAGTAGTAGCAGTGATAACAAGACTGTAAATACACTTCTCTCTACACACCAAAATAACCTTGTAAGGCAATATGAGCACACTGACCAGCTCTGCAGAATTTAAACGACTTTTGTAGCTTCCTTTTAAAAGAACAGCAGGTAGTGGAGCTCCTTGTCTGATTCCACTGACCTTCCCCTTCTGCTGTGTCTGTTGTCTTCATCTTAAAACAACTTAAAAGTGGAGGGGGAAAAAAAAACAAGATTTGTTTCCAAAACGGCCATTTGCATTCACTCATTCACTATTCCTGCTTAATCTGGTTCAGGGTCAAAGGTCACTGGAGTCTATCCCAGCATGCACTGAGCAGATAACGGTAAACAGGTCACCAGTCCATGACAGGGTCCCAAAATATGATCCCACACATTCACACTTGTGGACAATCCAGAGTCAGCTCACCTGATGTGTTGGGACTGTGGGGGGAAACGGGAAGACGCACGGTCGAACCCAGGACCCAGTGCTGCACGGATGATGGCAGATTATCATAACACTGGTGTTATTACTGTTATTTTAATTATTATTATTATAATCGGCCCATCGGTTATTTTCTGAATATTGTGATGATGATGAAGATGGTGATAAATCCTCATCATTCAGGGTTTTTTTTCAACACCCGAGTTCCCAAGTTTTGTTGGAGGCTGGATGTAAATGTTACTCTATACGTCTGTATCAGCCTAAACGTTGGTCTACAGACTTGCTAAGTGTCGTTCCCTCTATTTGATACGGATCAACCTTTTATTGATGGATTTTAGTCTCTTTTACAGCTGTTTTCAGTGGTGGCTGGCCAGTAGATAAACACAACTGCATCATTAAATGCAATTCATCCCCCTCCCCGTCCCACCCACCTCAATTAAACCAGCATTATTAGAGAAGCCAAACACATAACCCCCCCCCCACATACACACACACACACACTTACAGTAGCATCGATCACAGACTGCTCCTACCACCTGCTTTGAGCTACATATTTCAGTATAAAAATATAAAAAGTTATGTATTAGACTTTTTAGACATTGTGTATGTCTGTACCCAAAAATAACCTCTTAAGTTGCTTTTTAAAACTTTCTTTACTTGTTGCTTGAGTAATAACGTATGGCAACCTATTCCACTGTGAAACGGCCCTATAAATAGCAGCTCTTTTCACTACATTTGTTCTGGGTTGGGGAATTGTAACATGACCCCTGCTGACTTGTCTCGTTCCATGTTCATGTCTGTCCTGGGACAAAGTTATTCTTGAGGACAGGCAGTAGGGTTGTTTTGACACAACTATATTCCTGAATAACGTTAGAAAGACTGCGTGTTAATCTGTCTTCTACTTTGAACCAGGCAGGATCACGGTGCACTTGGTCTACACCTTCTCTCACTGAACACCTGAGTGCAAGACGTGCTGCTCTGTTCTGCACTATCTGAAGCTTGTTTAGCTCCTGTTTTGCTGCACTTGACCAGATTGCTGGGCAGTAGTCAAGGTGTGACAAAACCAAGGTTTGTATAACCTGTAAGATGGTAGTTGGCGTAAGGAAAGAGGAGTATCTTCTTATCATAGATATTCCTCTCCCCAGTTTTCCAATTATTTTGTCAGTGATTCTGCCACGATAGTTGTTCTTTAGCCTCAGTAACTTGTTCTATGCAGCTGCCCTTGATAGATATGCTTAATTGGTTCTGACTTCTTAATGCATGGTTTGAGCCAAAAACAATACATTTCGTCTTTGATACATTCAAAACTAGATTGTTTTTTGGTTACACAGTCCAAGAGAACATTTAACTCCTCCACACTGATGATATATACACTGTGGAATCATCGGCAAACATAGCTAAGCTAGCATTACTCAAAACAAGTGACATATCATTGATAAAAATAGAGTAGAGCAATGGGCCCAAACAACTTCCCTGAGGAACACCACACTGTACTGTCCTTACAGTAGAAAAACTACAGTTAAAGTAAACAGTCTGTGTTCTGTTTGATAAGTAGCTCCTCATCCAATTAAGAGTCAAATTATTAAAGCCATAAGCAGCAAGTTTCATTAAAAGCATCTCATGGTCTATTAAATCAAACACAACACTAAAATCAAGTTGCACAGCACCCACAATCCTTTTCCTGCCCATATCCCTCAGCCACTGATCAGTCATCTGCATCAAAGCAGTACTTGTGGAGTGGTCTTTTTTTGTAGGCATGCTGAAATTCAGAGTTAAGTTTGTTAACAGAAAAATAAGATAAAACCTGGTCAAACACAACTCTTTCCATAAGCTTGCTTGGCACAGGAAGAATGCTGATAGGATGGCTATTAGCACCTGTAAACATGTCCTCCTTGTTTTTGGGTAAAGGAATAACTTTTGCAGCTTTCCATACCAATGGATACACACCCTTCTATAAACATAGGTTCAAAATATGGCATATGGGTAATGCAATAGGGCCAGAAACCATTCCTAAGAGTTTCCCATCAAGGTTATCTAATTCTGAGGGTTTGTCACTATTTACACTACTAAGAAGTGTTTCTACTGTATTCACCTGAACAGCTTGAAAGTCAAATTCACAATCTCTATTCTTCATAAAATGGTCATTAATCAATTGTTTTGAACGTTTGTTATCTGAAGTTGTTGATTCATTTTTTAGTTTCTCAATCTTTCCAATAAAGTATTAAAATAGTTAGCAATATCTTGAGGTTTAGTAAGGAAGGTACCATCTGACTCTAGGAAGGAGGGTGTATTTTCCCCCAATCTACTCATTATCTCATTTAAAGTTTTCCACATTTTCTTTCCATCATGTTTCATTTCATTTATCCTATTTTGATAATACCTTCTTTTCTTTTTTCTATTTATTTTTGTCACTTGGTTTCTTAGTGAACAATATGACTTCCAATCAGTTGCATTACCAGACTTAATTGAATCCCTCTGGGCCATCAAGGCTTTCAGTTCCTCATCAATCCAAGCTGCTTTTCTTTTCTTTACTGTGAATTTCCTAATGGGAGCATGTTTGTCAGCCACTTCTAAAAACATATTTGTAAAAAGTTCAAGTGCTGCATCCACATCATGTATTTTACACGCATTATCCCATTGCACCCTATTTATGTCTCTAATGAAATCATTCTCACAAAAAGATTTAAAAGATATTTGAACAACAACTTTAGGTCCAACTTTTGGAACTTCACTAACAACTGCCACCAAATTGTGATCACTGAAGCCAACTGGAGTTGATATAGCCTTTGAGCACATTTGTTTAGCATTAGTGAAAATGTGGTCAATACAGGTTGCTGATTTCTGTCCTGCACAGATTGTATACACCCGAGTATGTACATTCATCACCTAAATAAATTACACACCTTTGCAATATCACTCAGCTTCCTTTTCAATGAACATTTTGCAGACAGCCAGTCCATATTCAAATCTCCTAGAAAATACATCTCTCTATCACAGTCTGTAGCTTTCTGCAACATGTAACATATATCTTCTAAGTACTGAGCATTTGCACTTGGTGGTCTATAACAACACCCTAAGAGAAATGGTTTGGTGTGAGGTAAATGTATTTGAATCCATAGGGCCTCAATGGCTGAAGTCAAAAGATCCCCTCTTATCCTGACAGGTATATGTTTCTGGATCTATATTGCCACACCACCACCATAGCTGTTTCTATCATTTCTAAAAACACTATATCCTGACAGCAATTTCATTTACATCTACCGATGGATCTAAGTGAGTTTCTGAAATGGCAAGTATGTGTAAATTCTTATTTTCTTTTAAGGAAGTCACCTCAGGAAATTTATATTTAAGACTGCATATATTAAGATGTTCTCTTTTTAAATCCTTCTTTGGTAATTTAAAAGAAATAGTGAATCATTCATCTAATCTTCCGTTTGAGAAACAAACATCAGAACATTCAACTCCTGTACAGTTTAGTGGGTCTCAATCCTCCTTCCCTCCCTCCTTGGTTTCACAATAAGGCGATCATAACTAATAAGTGCATAGTCCCCTCTAGCTCTTGCCTCCTTCATCGCTGGCAGCAGCTCAGCACGCTTCTTGCGCAGTTGATCTGAAAAGTCTTGGTTTATATACACTGACGTGTTCCTGAGGTGAGCCCTTGTCCTTGTCATGGTGAGTTGTTTGTCTTTAAAGCAGAAAGGCTTAACCACAACTGGCCTTGGCTTCTCAGGATCACCCTGAACTTTCCACTCCTGTGTGCACGCTCTACCTCTATAGTGTCCGGGCCAGTTTGAGAGTTGAGGTGAATAGCTCTTGGATCTTGGTCTCAGTCTCAGCCCAAGTCTCATCTGCTTTATGTATTGGTCTTGATGCCTTCAATGACGAGATTGTTCCTCCGGGTTTGGTTCTCCAGATAATCCACTCTCTCAGAATTGTCATTTGAATCCAAATGGCTTTGACTTGATTGGTAGGGCCTGCTTTGCAAGATCCTTAGCCTCAGCTGAATGCTTTGTCTGGTCAGCCTTTCATCAATGTCTTTTTGAGAGTATTTCAGACTAATCTTTAGCTCTTGAATCTCAGCCATCAGAGAACCAGTTCTCTCATTTGTTGACTCAAGGATCAATCGAGTAAAAGTATTAAAAGAGGCTTCTTGTCCTTTCAGTAATTCTTCATAAAAGTGTTTCTGTTGCTCCAACACGTCCTTCAGTATATCCATAGTCACAAAATCCGGCTCCTCACCTTGAGTCTTGTTTGTGTTCCTGCGAGACTTCTTCAGATCTAACAGTATTCTCACTCCAAAGCAGCAATTACTTTCAGATATATTTAAAACCGAGGTCTGACCAGGATGTACCAGCTACTATAGGCAGGAATTATACAAGATCTTCTTCGTAGACTCAAATCCAAGAGTTCCCTCCTCCCTTCTGGCTTAGGCTGTATCAAACACAGCAGGTTATTAAAGCCACCTGATCAGACGGCCCCGAGAGTTTCACACGATTCTGCCCCGTAGTCTGTCTTTTGTTACCCCGAGGGTGTCGCGTCAACTTTTCTCTGCCCCGGCCGGCTCTCCCGTCCCGGGTGGGGCTCCAGGAAAACACGGGGGGGGGGGGGGAGAAAGGCCCGGAGTTGGCAGAGTCAAACACAGGCCGCCTGATCCAGCCTTCCTCCGGCAAAAATCCTTAATTCGAGTTTAGCTTTACACCAGTTAACACCGCGTGCACGTTGTTTCCCGCCGCTGGGGGGCGTGTCTGGCTTTAATGGCGGACTCTTCCCGCGTAACAGTCCGTAAAGGGGACAGTCCGGACCGCCGCGCGACGCCACGCGACGCTGAGACAGACGTCTGGATGCGGGTGTATCGCTGTAAACGAAAGCGCGTGACGGCTATGATTCTTTGGATGTGTGTGAAGATGATGATCTCAGAGCGAGTGTGAGGTATTGAGCTTACTCTGACTCCCTCAGCGCGGGAGGTGTCACACGTGGGTGTACAATGTAGTTGTGTAATGCAAATAATGATGAAATTAAAGTGTCGTCAGTGTGTGGGCGCCTGGCAGCAGCATTAAATACTGGGCCAAATGGTATCTGGTTGGTTCCTGTCTGAATACATATACTTCCTGTCTGAATACATGTACTTCCTGTCTGAATACATATACTTCCTGTCTGTATACATATACTTCCTGTCTGAATACATATACTTCCTGGGTGGGGGGCGCCGGCCAAACCATACCTCATGTAAGCCCTCAAACTTGTGGTGAGCAGGTGACCTGAGGCTGCTGTCTGATTGGTTTCTTCAAATTTTCCAGGGGGCGCAGTTCTGTGCTGCCCCAGACACCCCCACTTTTATTGGCAGTGAATATTGTTTTAATGTCTTTTGATGTAATGTGATTGGACAATTCTCGTGGCTGTCAATCATGTTCACACCCACCACGACGCCTCGTCTCGACTGTCAATCATCCGCCGTCTACCAGCCCTGATCAAATCTATAGGCCACATGGTCCTTCTGAATAACTCTGGGACTGTGTGGACGTTAAAGCCACCAGCCGCCACTGGAAGACATTGTTTTTCTCTCTATTAGCAGACTAGGCACCCTGACCCCATTTGAGGACAAGCCTCGAACAACCGCCTCTTGGTGAAAGATCACAACTGGTGTGAGGTCAAGGGTCTCAGGGAGCGAGATGATGTAATGAATATTCCAGCGCCATACACGCCTTTGATGTTTTATGAGCCGTGAAGCGATATCAGCCCGGCTCTGGTCGTGACTATAAAGGACCGCAGCTGATTGGTGCCCTGCACTTGGTCTGCAGACTGAGTCGAGGCGAGTTGTTGCATTGGAGGAGAACCGACAGGGAAGGAGAGTTCCTCAAAGCCAGACGCCCTGCAAACCGCAGACACGATGGGGATGGAGAAAATGGAGATGGAGGACACAAGCTCGACTCTGATGGAGAAGGGCGAGAAGTCGGCCGGCGCTAGACCTCCCAACAAGTATGAGAAGCTGTTCCAGCCCTGCCTGGCCGAGGTGGTGGGCACCATGTTCTTCGTCTTCATCGGCTGCGTGTCCGTCATTGAGAACGTGCCGGCGGCTGGCAGGCTGCAGCCGGCGTTGGTCCACGGGCTGGCCGTGGCTATAATGGTGGCCGTCATGGATAACATCAGGTAAAGACGGAATAATGTGCTGTGTAATGACGCAACTATCTCTTAATGCAGTTCCCCGCCCAGCCGTGCGGCACGAGGGCGCCATGCTGCACGGCCGGGGGACACGTGTCTGTTTTGCACTCTCCATTAAGTCATTTGCTAATGTCCAGTCGTTAATGTGACGGTCCTCTGCTTGTCCCCAACCCTTCTGTTTGTGTGTCGCGCCCTCCAGTGGCTCCCACTTCAACCCGCCCTTCACCATCGCCATCTACCTGTGCGGGGGCATGGAGCTGTGCATGGTGGGACCCTACCTGGTCAGCCAGCTGATCGGAGGCGTGCTGGGCGCCGGAATGGCAAAGGTTCGTTTAGTGAAAGCACACCGTCCACCTACACAAGTGCAGGCACGAACCGGTGTCCTTGCAGGACCCCAGTGTATATACACTGTGTGTGCTTGCAGGGCCCTGCAAGGACACAGGGTCCTGCAAGGACACGTGTCCTTGCAGGACCCTGTGTCCTTGCAGGGCCAAGAGGTGTTCTCCTCTGCAGCCCCGGCTGATTTCTCCCATGAGTGACGAATCAGTGAAACCAGCAGCCGGGCTGGTGTGGTTTGGTTTTGGCTTGGTTGGGGAAGGAAGGAAGGAAGGAAGGAAGTGTGTGCGTGTTATGAAACTGTGCGGACCCTTTCCCACTGCCCCCTGCAAAGTGACCATGACCGTCTCTCCAGGTGATGACCTCTCCGGAACGCTACGCGAACGCCACCGGAGCGGCGTTCGACATCCTAAAGACGGACAGCCAGCTGCGGGGGGCCATCTTCGGAGAGGTGGCCATGACCTGCCTGGTGACCATGGTGGTGCTGCTGGTGGCGGTCAACGGAAAAACTAAAACGCCCCTGGCTCCGTTCCTGGTGGGCTGCACCGTTATCATCAACATCCTGGCAGGGTGAGATAAACACGCCGACATGGCCGCCGCCGCAGATAAAGCCACGCGCAGTAGCACGAGCACAGTATGGCCAGAGACCAGACCCAATAATAATGTATATGATCATGTATATAACCCCCCTATGACTTAACGGTCTAATCCATGTCAGGATTAATGAGATTAAAAATCATCACTGTTGTTGGATGATCACGTTGACTACACTATATACTATATGTGTGTGTGTGTGTGTGTGTGTGTGTGTGTGTGTGTGTGTGTGTGTGTGTGTGTGTGTGTGTGTATGTGTATGTATGTGTATGTATGTGTATATATGTATATATACGTATATGTATGTATATGTATGTATATATATGTATATACATATATGTGGGTGTATATATACACACGTATATATGTATGTGTATATATGTATACATACATACATACATACATACATGTATATATTTGTATATGTGTATACACACATATATATGTGTATGTTTTTATATAGATGTGTATAATATATACATACATAAATGTATATATGTATATTTTTATACCTATATATGTGTATATACACTGTATATAGATATATTGTGTATATATGACATATATCGTGTATATGATATATACATATATATGATATATATACACATATGTGTGTACAATATATAGGTATATATAGTGTGTGTGTGTGTGTGTGTGTGTGTGTGTGTGTGTAGTGCATATGTATGTATATTGTACATATATATATAGGCTAATATATATGTTAATATTTTGCTATAACCATGAGTGTATCAGTTTGAATAGTATTTGTATAATAATTTCACAAAGCCAGACATTATGGAAGGCCTATTTAACCTGCTGCCCATAACGTGTCCTGCATGTCCTACATGTCCTGCATGTCCTGCATGTCCTGCGGGTCTCGTCATCTTCTCGTCTGGCCCTCCTGTGTGGTGGTGCAGAGGGGACATTTCGGGGACCTGTCTAAACCCGGCCAGGGCTTTTGGTCCAGCTCTGGTGGCCCAGTACTGGTCCTACCACTGGGTTTACTGGGTCGGCCCCATAGGAGGAGGAGTGGTGGCTGCTGCACTGCTCAGGTGAGAGAGAGGAGACGCTGGACTGTCCACCACAGACAACATGTTATAAGGCTGTTATAAAGCAGTTATAACCAGTTATGAGGAAACTTACTTAAAGTGGCTCCTTTGTCTCTGCAGGCTCATTCTTGGTGATGAGAAGACCAGGATCATTCTGAAATAATTCTGCTGGTTTACCGGCACACACCCTTCCTACACACACTGTTTTATTTGTTGTTTAGTTTTCTTGTGTGAGACTGTATCACACCCTGTGTGGTTTGTGTTGAGATATACTGTTCAGTTTGTATCACACCCTGTGGTTTGTGTTGAGATATACTGTTCAGTTTGTATCACACCGTGTGGTTTGTGTTGAGATATACTGTTCAGTTTGTATCACACCGTGTGGTTTGTGTTGAGATATACTGTTCAGTTTGTATCACACCCTGTGGTTTGTGTTGAGATATACTGTTCAGTTTGTATCACACCGTGTGGTTTGTGTTGAGATATACTGTTCAGTTTGTATCACACCGTGTGGTTTGTGTTGAGATATACTGTTCAGTTTGTATCACACCCTGTGGTTTGTGTTGAGATATACTGTTCAGTTTGTATCACACTGTGTGGATTGTGTTGAGATATACTGTTCAGTTTGTATCACACTGTGTGGTTTGTGTTGAGATATACTGTTCAGTTTGTATCACACCCTGTGGTTTGTGTTGAGATATACTGTTCAGTTTGTATCACACCCTGTGGATTGTGTTGAGATATACTGTTTAGTTTGTATCACACCGTGTGGTTTGTGTTGAGATATACTGTTCAGTTTGTATCACACCGTGTGGTTTGTGTTGAGATATACTGTTCAGTTTGTATCACACCGTGTGGTTTGTGTTGAGATATACTGTTCAGTTTGTATCACACCCTGTGGTTTGTGTTGAGATATACTGTTCAGTTTGTATCACACCGTGTGGTTTGTGTTGAGATATACTGTTCAGTTTGTATCACACCCTGTGGATTGTGTTGAGATATACTGTTCAGTTTGTATCACACTGTGTGGTTCGTGTTGAGATATACTGTTCAGTTTGTATCACATTGTATGGTTTGTGTTGAGATATACTGTTCAGTTTGTATCACACTGTGTGGATTGTGTTGAGATATACTGTTCAGTTTGTATCACACTGTGTGGATTGTGTTGAGATATACTGTTCAGTTTGTATCACACCCTGTGGTTTGTGTTGAGATATACTGTTCAGTTTGTATCACACTGTGTGGTTTGTGTTGAGATATACTGTTCAGTTTGTATCACATTGTATGGTTTGTGTTGAGATATACTGTTCAGTTTGTATCACACTGTGTGACACACAGACACACACAGAATCATGTTTCCAGGTGTTGATTGGGAATAGACGCGGTGTGTGACAGTGTGGCTGAATAACAGATGTGTGTAACAGAAGAGCAGTTGGGGGTCGTTAACAGTTTATTTTGTGGCACCTGAATGTTACACAATCCTCAGTCAAACTCCAAGAAGAAGAGCTGTGTGGCATCAAGACCAACTCCGCGTCCCATGACCGGTGGAAGCAGTCTGGCGTTCCTCAGCCCAGCTTCGGGAGTGTCAGAGTTCCCAGGAGGATCCCACACGACGTTTTTAAAGCTTGGAAAAGCAAGTGATGGATGTTTTCATGCGGGTGGAAGTGGATGTGGACTGCAGGGTGGATGTGAACTACGCAGCACATGTGGTTTTAAAAAGACACCAAACTGAAAATAAAAATGACGCCCCAGTTGAGGTGATGAGGAGAAATGTGACGCATCAAGTGAACAACACAGCTGGAGATGTGCACAGCAGACACACACACACACACACCCAGGCAGGAGATGTGCACAGCAGACACACACACACACACACCCAGGAGATGTGCACAGCAGACACACACAAACACACACCCAGGAGATGTGCACAGCAGACACACACACACCCACCCAGGCAGGAGATGTGCACAGCAGACACACACCCACCCACCCAGGCAGGAGATGTGCACAGCAGACACACACACACACACACCCAGGAGATGTGCACAGCAGACACACACACACCCACCCAGGCAGGAGATGTGCACAGCAGACACACACACACACACACCCAGGAGATGTGCACAGCAGACACACACAAACACACCCAGGAGATGTGCACAGCAGACACACACACACACACACCCAGGAGATGTGCACAGCAGACACACACAAACACACCCAGGAGATGTGCACAGCAGACACACACACACACACCCAGGAGATGTGCACAGCAGACACACACAAACACACCCAGGAGATGTGCACAGCAGACACACACACACACACCCAGGAGATGTGCACAGCAGACACACACACACACACACCCAGGAGATGTGCACAGCAGACACACACAAACACACCCAGGCAGGAGATGTGCACAGCAGACACACACACACCCACCCAGGCAGGAGATGTGCACAGCAGACACACACACACACACCCAGGCAGGAGAAGTGCACAGCAGACACACACCCACCCACCCAGGCAGGAGATGTGCACAGCAGACACACACCCACCCAGGCAGGGTTCACTGAGTTCATCTGCAGTCCTGGTCCCAGCAGCCAACCAGTCCTTCTACAGGATCCTGGTTTTTAACAGAACCCTGGTTAAATCCCGTTCAGAACACTACAAAGAGAACATGAACATATAAGAATTATGCAGCAGGGACCGTGACAACCAAACAACACAAACAAGAATTAAAGACCAAACAACACAAACAAGAATTCAAAACCAAACAACACAAACAAGAATTAAAGACCAAACAACACAAACAAGAATTCAAAACCAAACAACACAAACAAGAATAAAAGACCAAACAACACAAACAAGAATTCAAAACCAAACAACACAAACAAGAATTCAAAACCAAACAACACAAACAAGAATTAAAGACCAAACAACACAAACAAGAATTAAAGACCAAACAAAACAAACAAGAATTAAAGACCAAACAACACAAACAAGAATTCAAAACCAAACAACACAAACAAGAATTCAAAACCAAACAACACAAACAAGAATTAAAGACCAAACAACACAAACAAGAATTCAAAACCAAACAACACAAACAAGAATTAAAGACCAAACAACACAAACAAGAATTAAAGACCAAACAACACAAACAAGAATTAAAGACCAAACAACACAAACAAGAATTAAAGACCAAACAACACAAACAAGAATTAAAGACCAAACAACACAAACAAGAATTAAAGACCAGACAACACAAACAAGAATTCAAAACCAAACAACACAAACAAGAATTCAAAACCAAACAACACAAACAAGAATTAAAGACCAAACAACACAAACAAGAATTAAAGACCAAACAACACAAACAAGAATTAAAGACCAAACAACACAAACAAGAATTAAAGACCAAACAACACAAACAAGAATTCAAAACCAAACAACACAAACAAGAATTCAAAACCAAACAACACAAACAAGAATTAAAGACCAAACAACACAAACAAGAATTCAAAACCAAACAACACAAACAAGAATTAAAGACCAAACACAAACAAGAATTAAAAACCAAACAACACAAACAAGAATTAAAGACCAAACAACACAAACAAGAATTCAAAACCAAACAACACAAACAAGAATTCAAAACCAAACAACACAAACAAGAATTAAAGACCAAACAACACAAACAAGAATTCAAAACCAAACAACACAAACAAGAATTCAAGACCAAACAACACAAACAAGAATTAAAGACCAAACACAAACAAGAATTAAAGACCAAACAACACAAACAAGAATTCAAAACCAAACAACACAAACAAGAATTAAAGACCAAACAACACAAACAAGAATTAAAGACCAAACAACACAAACAAGAATTGAAGACCAAACAACACAAACAAGAATTCAAAACCAAACAACACAAACAAGAATTAAAGACCAAACAACACAAACAAGAATTAAAGACCAAACAACACAAACAAGAATTAAAGACCAAACAACACAAACAAGAATTAAAGACCAAACAACACAAACAAGAATTAAAGACCAAACAACACAAACAAGAATTAAAGGCCAAACAACACAAACAAGAATTAAAGACCAAACAACACAAACAAGAATTCAAAACCAAACAAAACAAACAAGAATAAAAGACCAAACAACACAAACAAGAATTAAAGACCAAACAACACAAACAACAATTAAAGACCAAACAACACAAACAAGAATTAAAGACCAAACAACACAAACAAGAATTAAAGACCAAACAACACAAACAAGAATTCAAAACCAAACAACACAAACAAGAATTCAAAACCAAACAACACAAACAAGAATTCAAAACCAAACAACACAAACAAGAATTCAAAACCAACAACACAAACAAGAATTAAAAACCAAACAACACAAACAAGAATTAAAGACCAAACAACACAAACAAGAATCAAAGCCAAACAACACAAACAAGAATTAATGACCAAACAACACAAACAAGAATCAAAGCCAAACAACACAAACAAGAATCAAAGCCAAAAACACAAACAAGAATCAAAGACCAAACAACACAAACAAGAATTAAAGACCAAACAACACAAACAAGAATTTAAGACCAAACAACACAAACAAGAATTAAAGACCAAACAACACAAACAAGAATTAAAGACCAAACAACACAAACAAGAATTAAAGACCAAACAACACAAACAAGAATTAAAGACCAAACAACACAAACAAGAATTCAAAACCAAACAACACAAACAAGAATTCAAAACCAAACAACACAAACAAGAATTAAAGACCAAACAACACAAACAAGAATTCAAAACCAAACAACACAAACAAGAATTAAAGACCAAACACAAACAAGAATTAAAAACCAAACAACACAAACAAGAATTTAAGACCAAACAACACAAACAAGAATTAAAGACCAAACAACACAAACAAGAATTAAAGACCAAACAACACAAACAAGAATTAAAGACCAAACAACACAAACAAGAATTCAAAACCAAACAACACAAACAAGAATTCAAAACCAAACAAAACAAACAAGAATAAAAGACCAAACAACACAAACAAGAATTAAAGACCAAACAACACAAACAACAATTAAAGACCAAACAACACAAACAAGAATTAAAGACCAAACAACACAAACAAGAATTAAAGACCAAACAACACAAACAAGAATTCAAAACCAAACAACACAAACAAGAATTCAAAACCAAACAACACAAACAAGAATTCAAAACCAAACAACACAAACAAGAATTCAAAACCAACAACACAAACAAGAATTAAAAACCAAACAACACAAACAAGAATTAAAGACCAAACAACACAAACAAGAATCAAAGCCAAACAACACAAACAAGAATTAATGACCAAACAACACAAACAAGAATCAAAGCCAAACAACACAAACAAGAATCAAAGCCAAAAACACAAACAAGAATCAAAGACCAAACAACACAAACAAGAATTAAAGACCAAACAACACAAACAAGAATTTAAGACCAAACAACACAAACAAGAATTAAAGACCAAACAACACAAACAAGAATTAAAGACCAAACAACACAAACAAGAATTAAAGACCAAACAACACAAACAAGAATTAAAGACCAAACAACACAAACAAGAATTCAAAACCAAACAACACAAACAAGAATTCAAAACCAAACAACACAAACAAGAATTAAAGACCAAACAACACAAACAAGAATTCAAAACCAAACAACACAAACAAGAATTAAAGACCAAACACAAACAAGAATTAAAAACCAAACAACACAAACAAGAATTAAAGACCAAACAACACAAACAAGAATTCAAAACCAAACAACACAAACAAGAATTCAAAACCAAACAACACAAACAAGAATTAAAGACCAAACAACACAAACAAGAATTCAAAACCAAACAACACAAACAAGAATTCAAGACCAAACAACACAAACAAGAATTAAAGACCAAACACAAACAAGAATTAAAGACCAAACAACACAAACAAGAATTCAAAACCAAACAACACAAACAAGAATTAAAGACCAAACAACACAAACAAGAATTAAAGACCAAACAACACAAACAAGAATTGAAGACCAAACAACACAAACAAGAATTCAAAACCAAACAACACAAACAAGAATTAAAGACCAAACAACACAAACAAGAATTAAAGACCAAACAACACAAACAAGAATTAAAGACCAAACAACACAAACAAGAATTAAAGACCAAACAACACAAACAAGAATTAAAGACCAAACAACACAAACAAGAATTAAAGGCCAAACAACACAAACAAGAATTAAAGACCAAACAACACAAACAAGAATTCAAAACCAAACAAAACAAACAAGAATAAAAGACCAAACAACACAAACAAGAATTAAAGACCAAACAACACAAACAACAATTAAAGACCAAACAACACAAACAAGAATTAAAGACCAAACAACACAAACAAGAATTAAAGACCAAACAACACAAACAAGAATTCAAAACCAAACAACACAAACAAGAATTCAAAACCAAACAACACAAACAAGAATTCAAAACCAAACAACACAAACAAGAATTCAAAACCAACAACACAAACAAGAATTAAAAACCAAACAACACAAACAAGAATTAAAGACCAAACAACACAAACAAGAATCAAAGCCAAACAACACAAACAAGAATTAATGACCAAACAACACAAACAAGAATCAAAGCCAAACAACACAAACAAGAATCAAAGCCAAAAACACAAACAAGAATCAAAGACCAAACAACACAAACAAGAATTAAAGACCAAACAACACAAACAAGAATTCAAAACCAAACAACACAAACAAGAATTCAAAACCAAACAACACAAACAAGAATTCAAAACCAAACAACACAAACAAGAATTCAAAACCAAACAACACAAACAAGAATTCAAAACCAAACAACACAAACAAGAATTCAAAACCAAACAACACAAACAAGAATTAAAGACCAAACAACACAAACAAGAATCAAAGCCAAACAACACAAACAAGAATTCAAAACCAAACAACACAAACAAGAATCAAAGCCAAACAACACAAACAAGAATCAAAGCCAAAAAACACAAACAAGAATCAAAGACCAAACAACACAAACAAGAATTAAAGACCAAACAACACAAACAAGAATTAAAGACCAAACAACACAAACAAGAATTAAGACCAAACAACACAAACAAGAATTAAAGACCAAACAACACAAACAAGAATTAAAGACCAAACAACACAAACAAGAATTCAAAACCAAACAACACAAACAAGAATTCAAAACCAAACAACACAAACAAGAATTCAAAACCAAACAACACAAACAAGAATTCAAAACCAAACAACACAAACAAGAATTCAAAACCAAACAACACAAACGAGAATTCAAAACCAAACAACACAAACAAGAATTCAAAACCAAACAACACAAACAAGAATTGAAGACCAAACAACACAAACAAGAATTCAAAACCAAACAACACAAACAAGAATTAAAGACCAAACAACACAAACAAGAATTAAAGACCAAACAACACAAACAAGAATTAAAGACCAAACAACACAAACAAGAATTAAAGACCAAACAACACAAACAAGAATTCAAAACCAAACAACACAAACAAGAATTCAAAACCAAACAACACAAACAAGAATTCAAAACCAAACAACACAAACAAGAATTAAAGACCAAACAACACAAACAAGAATTCAAAACCAAACAACACAAACAAGAATTCAAAACCAAACAACACAAACAAGAATTCTAAACCAAACAACACAAACAAGAATTCAAAACCAAACAACACAAACAAGAATTAAAGACCAAACAACACAAACAAGAATTAAAGACCAAACAACACAAACAAGAATTCAAAACCAAACAACACAAACAAGAATTCAAAACCAAACAACACAAACAAGAATTCAAAACCAAACAACACAAACAAGAATTAAAGACACGTGTTCAAGGCATCACTTATTTTGAGAGTCTCAGTGGCTCTTTTGTTTTGAACATTTCGCAAAGATTCAGGATAACACTGAAGTTCCATCTTCAGCTGAACAATATGTGGTCTTTTACTGGACCATCTGCATTGGTGGACATAAAATTTACCATCCATCCATCCATCCATCCAAACCGCTTATCCTGCGCTCAGGCTCGCGGGGAAAATATATAGTGTAAAAAGATATAAAAAGATATAATAATAATATAATATTAATAATATTGTGATTGTAATAATATTAATTTATTATATAATAATATTAATTATTGATTGATAATTATGGATGGTGGTCTGTAGGATGACTTTGGAGACCAAGAAGAGGAAGAGAGTGAAGACACAGCCGAAGATCAAATGGTGGAAGTTGAAGAAGGAAGACTGTTGTGTGGAGTTCAGGCAGGAGGTAAGACAGGCACTGGGTGGTAGTGAGGAGTTGCCGGATGGCTGGGCAACCACTGCAGAAATAGTGAGGGAGACATCTAGGAAGGTACTTGGTGTGTCATCAGGACAGAGGAAGGAAGACAAGGAGACTTGGTGGTGGAAGGAGGAAGTACAGCAAATTATACAGAGGAAAAGGTTGGCAAAGAAGAAGTGGGATAGTCAGAGAGAGGAAGAAAGTAGACAGGAGTACAAGGAGATGCAGCGTAAAGCAAAGAGAGAGGTGGCGAAGGCAAAGGAAAAGGCGTGTGGTGAGTTGTATGACAGGTTAGACACTAAGGAAGGAGAAAAGGACTTGTACCGATTGGCTAGACAGAGGGACCGAGCTGGGAAGGATGTGCAGCAAGTTAGGGCGATCAAGGATAGAGATGGAAATGTGCTGACAAGCGAGGAGAGTGTGCTGAGAAGGTGGAAGGAGTACTTTGAGGGGCTGATGAATGAAGAAAATGAGGGAGAGAGAAGGTTGGATGATGCTGGGATAGTGAATCAGGAAGTTCAGCGGATTAGCAAGGAGGAAGTGAGGGCAGCTATGAAGAGGATGAAGAGTGGAAAGGCAGTTGGTCCTGATGACATACCTGTGGAGGCATGGAGGTGTTTAGGAGAGATGGCAGTGGAGTTTTTAACTAGATTGTTTAACACAATCTTGGAAAGTGAGAGGATGCCTGAGGAGTGGAGAAGAAGCATACTGGTACCGATTTTCAAGAACAAGGGTGATGTGCAGAACTGTAGCAACTACAGAGGTATAAAGTTGATCAGACACAGCATGAAGATATGGGAAAGAGTAATAGAAGCTAGGTTAAGAGGAGAGGTGATGATCAGCAGCAGCAGTATGGGTTCATGCCAGGAAAGAGCACCACAGATGTGATGTTTGCTTTGAGAATGTTGATGGAGAAGTATGGAGAAGGCCAGAAAGAGGTACATTGTGTCTTTGTGGGTTTAGAGAAAGCATACGACAGGGTGCCGAGAGAGGAGGTGTGGTATTGTATGAGGAAGTCAGGAGTTGCAGAGAAGTATGTAGGAGTGGTGCAGGATATGTATGAGGGAAGTGTGACAGTGGTGAGGTGTGGGGTTGGAATGACAGATGGGTTCAAGGTGGAGGTGGGATTACATCAAGGATCGGCTCTGAACCCTTTCTTGTTCACAATGGTGATGGAGAGGTTGACGGACAAGATCAGGCAGGAGTCTCCGTGGACGATGATGTTCGCGGATGACATTGTGATCTGTAGTGAGAGTAGGGTGCAGGTGGAGGAGAGCCTGGAGAGGTGGAGGTATGCACTGGAGAGAAGAGGAATGAAACTCAGTAGGAGCAAGACAGAATACCTATGCATGAATGAGAGGGAGGACAGTGGAATGGTGAGGATGCAAGGAGTAGAGGTGGTGAAGGTATATGAATTTAAATACTTGGGGTCAACTGTCCAAAGTAACGGGGAGTGCAGGAGAGAGGTGAAGAAGAGAGTGCAGGCAGGGTGGAGCGGGTGGAGAAGAGTGTCAGGAGTGATTTGTGACAGAAGGGTACCAGCAAGAGTTAAAGGGAAGGTTTACAAGATGGTAGTGAGACCAGCTATGTTGTATGGTCTGGAGACAGTGGCACTGATGAAAAGACAGGAGGAGGAGGTGGAGGTGGCAGAGTTGAAGATGATAAGATTTTCACTGGGAGTGATGAAGAAGGACAGGATTAGGAACGAGTATATTAGAGGGACAGCTCAGGTTGGACGGTTTGGAGACAAAGCAAGAGAGACAAGATGGAGATGGTTTGGACATGTGTGGAGGAGAGATGCTGGGTATACTGGGAGAAGGATGCTGAAAATGGAGCTGCCAGGGAAGAGGAGAAGAGGAAGGCCAAAGAGGAGGTTTATGGATGTGGTGAGGGAGGACATGCAGGTGGCTGGTGAGACAGAGGAAGATGCAGAGGACAGGAAGAGATGGAAACGGATGATCCGCTGTGGCGCCCCCTAACGGGAGCAGCCGAAGGTAGTAGTAGTAGCATGTTAAATATGTAATAAATAATATGAATAATACATATGTAATAAATAAATATATTATATGTATTATTATGTGAATATATATAGATATATGTTATATGCATATTAAATATGTAATAAATAATATGTATAATACATACGTAATAAATAAATATATTATATGTAGTATGTGGATATATATAGATTTTTGTTATATGCATATTAAATATGTAATAAATAATATGTATAATACATATGTAATAAATAAATATATTATATGTATTATTATGTGAATATATATAAATATATGTTATATGCATATTAAATATGTAATAAATAATATGTATAATACATATGTAATAAATACATATATTATATGTATTATTATGTGAATATATATAGATATATGTTATATGCATATTAAATATGTAATAAATAATATGTATAATACATATGTAATAAATACATATAAATATATTATATGCATTATTATGTGAATATATATAGATATATGTTATATGCATATTAAATATGTAATAAATAATATGTATAATACATATGTAATAAATAAATATAAATATATTATATGTATTATTATGTGAATATATATAGATATATGTTATATGCATATTAAATATGTAATAAACATGAAGCGTCTCTCCCACTGTAACAGTCTGGTGCACACACACACCAGCTGACTTTAATGACTCTGTGTGTGATTAGTTTCTCTATAGGGGCATAAATATGGATTATCTAATTATCTCCTATTGTGAAATATATTTAACATGCGAAGTAGAAACTAAAAGATGCTTTATTGACGTGTTTATGACGTTAGAGCTGGTCTTACTGTCTGTGCTGGGGCTTTTGGTTTGACAGCGTTATTTCCATACAGCTCGTGATGAATCATTATGAGCGTAATTAGAGTCAAACTGATTGGAGGCCATGTGGTTAATCACAGCTGTGTCTTCATATTAATTAATGGCTTTTATCACGGCAGATTAAACAAGACACGAACTTACTCTGTCTGTCTTACTATCAGTATGGAGCTGCTGGTGGAGGAGGGCGGAGGGCGACTCCCCCCAGATAACACACACACACACACACACACACACACACACACACACACACACACACACACACACACACACACACACACCTCTGTGGGTTGTCAGATAACTACACCCTCTCTGGTCTGCACCACATCACACTGTATGAAATCAATTAAGACTTGATTAAAGAAAGCCCAGGTCAGGTGACGCGTGGTGGTCCTAGCGCGGCCTGGTGGTCTGCGGCTCCGCGGGCCTTCACAGGGTTCAGTGTGAACCAGGGATGCCAGGCACCAACAAAGACGAAGCAAATAAGACAAAAGAGGTGTAGCCGGGTGGAAATAAGGTCAGAGCTGAGGAAACATCTCGAACCTTGTGGAGACCCCGGTCTTATCTGGGGGTCTCATCTCCAGCCAACGGCAGCCCGGTCCGGGTGGTGGGCGGGGGGCCGCAGGCAGCATATATAGGGCCTCAGCAGCCGAACCGAGGCATGATTTGACTGATTTGTCTGACTTGAACAAAATCATCAACAGCAACCATGGTTGAGTGGACCGACGAGGAGCGCGGCTTCATTAACGGCATCTTCGCCAAGCTGGACTATGACGACATCGGCCCCAAGGCTCTGTCCAGGTAAACGCCTCCATCCTAACCTCTGCTGCGCCTCAGTGCGCATGCTCGTCCTCTCTTCTCTACTCCACCCTGCACGCTTTAAACACGTTGTTTTTGGTGGTTGTGGTGCGCTATCTCAGCCAGGTCCTCTTCGAAAATATATATATTTATATGCGTCAAAAGATATATTTACATACGTCAAAAATATATATTTATACATGGCAAAATATATATTTATATACGTCAAAAATATATAATTATACATGTCAAAAGATATATTTATATAAGTCAAAAATAAATATTTATATATGTCAAAATATATATTTATATATCAAAATGTATATTTGTTTATTTTTTATATATTTATATATGGCAAAATATATGTTTATACATCAAAATATATATTTATATATGCCGAAAATATATTTATATATGTCAATATATATATTTCTATATGTCACATATATATTTGTTTATTTTTTATATATTTATATGTCAAAATATATATTTCTATATGTCATATATATTTGTTTATTTTTATATATTTATATATGTCGAAGTATATATTTCTATATGTCATATATTTGTTTATTTTTATATATTAATATATGTCGAAATATATATTTCTATATGTCATATATATGTCATATATATGTCATATATATATATTTATATATTTATATATCTCAAAATATTTATATATGTCATGTATATATTTGTATATAGTTATATATATTTCATATATGTCAAGGGCCCGTCCTGGCGTAGAAACAGGAAATAACAGAAACGAAGGCAGCTGGTCCGACTGTCGACCCGCTTCTCAGAGTTGATCCAAAACGGCACGCGGTCCGTCCTCAGACAAGCACCAACGGCTGTGTTCTCTGCCCCTGCCAGGTGTCTGATCGTGTACCCCTGGACCCAGCGGTACTTCGGCGGCTTCGGCAACCTGTACAACGCCGATGCCATCAAGACCAACCCCATGATCGCCGCGCACGGCATCAAGGTGCTGCACGGTCTGGACCGGGCCGTCAAGAACATGGACGACATCAAGAACACCTACGCCGCCCTCAGCGTGCTGCACTCCGAGAAGCTGCACGTCGACCCCGACAACTTCAGGGTAACGTGTTGATCCGCACCGGCTCTACTTTCTCTTCTTACCCCCCCCCCCCGCCCCCTCGGATGTGTAACGGTGTGTTGCGTCCCGCAGGTGTTCAGTGACTGTCTCACCGTCGTCATCGCCGCCAAGATGGGAAACGGCTTCACCGCTGACATGCAGGCCGCCTGGCAGAAGTTCCTGACCGTGGTGGTGTCCGCTCTGGGCAGGCAGTACCACTAGGCGCCGGCAGCGGCGAGCTCAGCTCAGCCTCCGCCGGCATCTGGCTTCTCTTTGCAATAAAAACTGAACGCTGGCTGAAGCGAAAACCACCTCACTTTTCTTGTCGTTCTTTTTGTTTTCCACGTGCGTAATCAACAGGTGTTTAACTGCTTTTAAAAGGGGTTGAAACAGCACGTTTATTAGCCAGCCCACATGGCGATGTGTAGACTATTAACACTTATTAGCCAGCCCACATGAAGATGCATAGACTATTAACGTTTATTAGCCAGCCCACATGAAGATGTATAGACTATTAACGTTTATTAGCCAGCCCACACGGCGATGTATAGACTATTAACGTTTATTAGCCAGCTCACATGGCGATGTATAGACTATTAACGTTTATTAGCCAGCCCACATGAATATGTATAGACTATAATCATTTATTAGCCAGCCCACATGAAGATGTATAGACTATAATCATTTATTAGCCAGCCCACATGGCGATGTATAGACTATAAACATGTATTAGCCAGCCCACATGAAGATGTATAGACTATAATCATTTATTAGCCAGCCCACATGAAGATGTATAGACTATAATCATTTATTAGCCAGCCCACATGAAGATGTATAGACTATAATCATTTATTAGCCAGCCCACATGAAGATGTATAGACTATAATCATTTATTAGCCAGCCCACATGAAGATGTATAGACTATAATCATTTATTAGCCAGCCCACATGAAGATGTATAGACTATAAACATTTATTAGCCAGCCCACATGAAGATGTATAGACTATAATCATTTATTAGCCAGCCCACATAGCGATGTATAGGGTCGTTTAGGGGATGGGGATGCCATCCCTCCTTTCCACCCTCCTTTGGTTGGTGGCACCACTGCACAGTACAAAAAATAATAAGAATGTTAATATTACTAATAACAACAACAACAACAATCATCATCATAGCAATAATTATTATAATAATTAAAGTAATGATAAGAAAAATAATAATAACAATCATAATGATTGTAATAATAATAATAACCACAGTAACCATAAATTCATAAACATAATTGTAATAATCATAATGATAACAACAACAATAATAATCACAGTCATAATAACATTAATAATAGTTATAATTACAATAACAACAACAATAATAATTCATAATAATAATCATTATAAAAATAATATGAAAACCGTAATAATCATTATCATAATTGTAATAATAACAATAATAAAATAATACTAGTATTTATTATAAAAGTAATAATAATCATTGTCATCATCATCATCATAATCCTAATAATAATTATAATAATTAAAATACTAATAACAATAATAATCATAATGATTATAATAGTATTAATAATAATGATAACCATAGTCATCATAATATTAATAAACATAATTGTAATAATCATAATAATAATAACAACAATAATAATAAGTCATAATAACAATAATAACAGTTATAAGTACAATAATCATCATCATGGTCACAATAACAACAAAAATAATAATAGTCATAATCATAATCATTATAATAATAATATAACAAACATAATAACTGTAATAATAATAACAATAATGAAAATAATAATAGCAGTTATTATAAAAGCAATAATAATCACTGTCATCATCATCATCATGATCCTAATCATAATAGTATTAAGAAGAAGAAGAAAAAGAAGAAAAATCATAATCATAGTCATTATCATAACCATAACAATCATAATAAGAATAGACTGCTTGTATTTGTCATTGCCTCATATGCATGTCTCATACATACAAGGGAACGAAGTTACATTTCACAAGGACTTCAGTGCCACATAAAACAAATAACACACATAAATATTAAAACCAAAAAGTGCAGCAAAAACAAGAATTACGTCACAAACCTGAACATCACAAGCACACCTGACACGGACAGTGAGTGAGGAGGCCAAAAAGTCATGTTGTGGAAGGTGTAAGTGTTCAGGCTGTTGAGGGACCTCACAGCCTCAGCAATGAAACTGTTGCATAGTCTGCCATAACAATAACAACAACAACAACCAAGCAAAATATAGAAGAATACAATAGAATACACTTTATTTGTGAGTGTACATAGATACAGTGAATGTGTCCTCTGCATGTCACCATCCTGTCGTACAGGAGCAGTGGCCAGCTGCAGCGCCCGGGGACCAACTCCAGTTCTTCTTCCCATTGCCTTGCTCAGGGGCACAGGCAGGAGTATTAACTCTAACATGCATGTCTTCTTGATGGTGGGAGGAAACCCACGCAGACAGGGGAGACCATGCAAACTCCACACAGAGGACGAACCGGGACGACCCCCAAGGTTGGACTACTCCAAAAATATAACCTAAAATAATAACAAAACAATAATAATTAAGATAATAATGATAACGATAATGATCATCATCATAACAACAACAGCAATAATAATAATCTTTATAATAATAATAGTAACAATAATAACCATAATAATCGTAATTATGGTTGTAATAATCATAATATAACAATTACTACAACAACAACAACAACAACAACAATGGTAATAATAATGCATTTTATTTGTATAGCACCTAATATCTTCAGAGACTTTGCGGTACAACAATAAAAACAAAGGACAACAAAATACTTCTCTGTCACATTAGAAGTTTGTCTGAATAGAAGTGTCTGTTTTAAAGGCTCGTGTAGCAAGATATTCATGTCCCCGTGCAGCCTGTCAACATGTCAGAGATGTGAACAGCAGTCAAGCCTTCCACTGCTGGACCAACTCCCTTCACAGCCACATCCCCACATCCCCACATCCACATTCCCACATCCCCACATCCCACATCCCTACATCACCACATCCACATCCTCACATAGCGTGGAAAATAGCGTGATCCTCCCACGTGCTACGTCCCCCTGGTAAAACTCCTCACTGTCAGGTGAAGAGAAGCGGCTGGCGACTCCACATGTATCGGAGGCGACACGTGGTAGTCTGCATTGGAATAACTGGCACCCCCCTTGACTGGTTTGGATAATATCTCTCAGGCCGCACTCAGTTTGTTCAACATAAAAATTTGAGATCTCAGTCCATTCCTGTGACTACCGGTGTTCCCCAGGGCTCTGTACTGGGACCCCTCCTATTTATTATTTACCTACTACCTCTTGGCCACATTTTCAGGAAATTTGACATTCAATTTCACTGCTACGCAGATGACACCTGGCTTTATCTATCCACCAAACCTACCTCCACTCTTCCGCCCACTTCCCTTTCCGACTGCTTACTAGAAACTAAATCCTGGTTTTCATACCACTTCCTCAAACTTAATAGTGATAAAACCGAGGTCCTCCTAGTTGGCACTAAATCTACTTTGGCCAAAACTGATAGTTTTTCTCTTACTATTGACAATTCTATAGTTTCCCCCATCACCTCAGGTTAAGAGTCTGGGTGTCATCCTGGACAGCAAGTTATCTTTTGAAGTCCACATCAACAATGTTACTCAGTCTGCATACTTCCACCTATGCAATATTAGTCGTCTTCGGCCGTCACTTACACCTAAAAGCACAGCCATACTCACGCACACCCTGGTTACATCCCGTATTGTAATTCTATCCTCTTTGGTCTTCCACTCAGGTGTCTTCATAAGCTTCAGTTGGTCCAGAATTCAGCTGCCCGTATCATTACCGGAACTCCTTCCATAGATCAAATCACTCCTGTTCTTCACCAACTCCATTGGCTCCCTGTTAAATATCGGATTGACTTCAAGATCCTGCTCCTCACCTTTAAGGCCCTTAATAACCTAGCTCCTTCATATGGTTCCGAATTCCTTCATATCCACACGCCCTCCCGCACTCTCAGATCCTCTTCTGCTCTCCAACTCACTACACCATCGGCCCGCTGGACTACCATGGGGTCTCGAGCCTTCAGTCGTTCTGCCCCCCCCCCCTCCGCCTATGGAACTCTCTCCCACAAGAAATTCGCAACATTGACTCTCTTTCAACCTTCACAGCTCATCTCAAAACGTGCCTATTCAAACTGGCATATTCACTCTGATACACTCTTTATTGAGTTTTGTGCAGATGATGATTTTATACTTACCTGTTGTGTTAACTTTTTATTGTCTACCCTGCTTTGTTTTGATGTGATGCTGTCTGATACAGTGCTGCTTGTTTTGTACTGTGTTCCGCAAGGTGTCCTTGAGGGCTCTGAAAGGCGCCCACAAATAAAATGTATTATTATTATCCCTCCTCCTCTCCACTCCTCCATCCCTCCTCCCCTCCTTTCCTTCATCCCTCCATCCCTCCTTCTCTACAGTAACAACAGTCATAACTTGAAACTGAAAAAAAGGCTGTTAATCTTAAAAAGAAGCTGACTTTCAAAGTGGGGAGGATCCAGCCTCGCTCTTCTTGGGCTGCTGATATATTATTATATTATTATAATGTTATGATATGATGGACTAATTACCCAGACAGACTGTCTTCCTCTGCCCGTCACCGTGTGTACGCTGGTATGTAGCCTACATGTGCGTGTATTACACTAGTAATTACCTTAAAATATTTGCAAATAACGGAAAACAATAAAAGCCAGACTGTAGGTGTGTTGTCCAGGGCTTCACCATCTGGAAATGTGTCAAAAAAGGATTGCTTGCACAACATTATTCTATATGGACATCATACACGTCACTGTAGCCTTCAGCCCCAATCTCATTTACCATAAAGCCAACATACACGAGCCATCTGTGCGTGCGTCAACACCCATATGGATATTTAACATCGGTTTTACGCATCTGCGTAATGAGCCAGTTTGGATGAAGGATCTGGTGTCGTCTTTGACTGGCCTGTGCAGAGAATACGGCGTTAATAACATCTAACATGATGTGACCGCTCCAGACATGTTCTGGTGTTTCTGCATCAGGCGTTGCTAAATTGAGCGCTATTCGTCTTCGCAGTGGATGGCTAATTAGAAATCGCAAAGATGCAGCATGTCAAATGGACAGCAGCTTGTTAATGCGGGGCCTACACACGCGCCGCTCGCTGGCGGTAGTACCGCGTCCAGCCTCACGGGTGCGACGACGCGCCGGAGTGGCGACAGAGCGACCTGTGCGTCGTCACGGCAACGACACCTGCCCTCTCCCCTGAGCGTTGGCGGACACGGGTTGTTTAATCTAATGCGGGTTTCCCCCCCCCCCGTTTTGTTTTGTTTTGTTTTGTTTTGTTTTTAGAGCAGAGAAGGCAAGCAAATGTAAGTGCGTATTTTAAAAGTGATCAAATTTCTCTAAAAGCGGGAAATAACTTATTCTCTAATAGATCAAGTTGACGGGAAGCTAACGTGGGCTACATGCTACGCGCCGTGCTTTGCTAGTTAGCGAAGTTAAGCTAACTAGCTAACTAGAGAGAGAGACTAGAGTATGGTCAGACTGGGAGATGGTTGAAAAAGCGGGAACAGAATAAAAAACGTCGAAGAGATTTGCTGATATGACGGTTAATTATACACGACGGAATCACGTTAGTTTTAGTTAGCACCTCGTTTTAACCGATGCGTGTGGACAAGTTCATAGTGTACACTAGCGATAAGACACGTTAACCCCTAGCTAACGGGTCTGACCCTTTAGCCGAGCGGTTAGTGACGTCGCCTTGTGGTGCAGTACACTCGTATCGAATCCCGCACCGGGCAAGAAAATAACCGGTTACATTGGTGGCAGCGGCGGGATCCGGAAGTGTGCAGATCCTCAGAAGTCTCTTCGGAGCGCGGGAATAACAAAGCGAGAGGGCGCGCTTCCGGGAGAGGGTGACGACTGTAAACCACTAATTAGACCCATTAGTATCGGGTCTGACCCTTTAGCCGAGCGGTTAGTGACGTCGCCTTATGGTGCAGTACACCCGTATCGAATCCCGCACCGGGCAAGAACATAACCGGTTACAACAGTAAGGTACTGTTGTGCTGTTTACTGTCGTGTGATAGGAAGTCTTTTCTTTCCAGTGTTCACAAACTGAAAACCAGGTCAGGAAGAAAAATACTCGAGCAAGCCAAGCTAAGCTCTGGGCCAAGCAAAAGGGGGAGTGACGGGAGAGCCGAAGGGAGAGCAGGTACGGAGGGGAGAGAAACGTCATTTCTTTCTTAATCAATCCAGCTTTTAAAGAACGTTTTGTCAACCAGTGACCCGTCAATGCACTTGAGGCCTGCCTTTGATCTGAGTAATGTCTTTTACAATGCTTTGGACCGATAATGTTTGCAGTTCATAGAGATATTTGGAATACAGAAAACACTTCTGGGTTAGGGACTGGGCTGTTTGCCCCCCCCCCAAAAAAAACCAAAACCGGTAAATCCATCAACCAAAGAATCTCTTAATGAGGAACTTGAGCTTAATGTTTAAATGCTAAAAATTGGATTTGTAAAGGCTTCATGAGTTATGCCATCTAGTGGATCTTCAAGGAAGTTCTGTTACCGTTTCTGGTGTTGTCTCACCAAAGCCTATATTTGATTTCATTTTAGTGAAAACATAATTTGCAATTAAGTTAGAGAGTGGAATGGTTGGTCTTAAGTATGTTCTCAAATTTAAGCCAAATCTAGAGGCGTATGTAGGCTATAGCGTTTATGCAGGGCCATGAAGTCAATAGGTGGTCGTTCCTTAGGGTGGTCGGGCGACGCACCACCAGAGAGGACAGGGAGAGGGAATTTTTCGATCACATTCTACCACAGGCACAATGGCACAGTGGTTAGCGCGGTCGCCTCACAGCAAGAAGCTCCTGAGTTCGAGCCCCGGGGTAGTCCAACCTTGGGGGTCATCCCAGGTCGTCCTTTGTGGAGTTTGCATGTTCTCCCCGTGTCTGCGTGGGTTTCCTCTGGGTGCTCCGGTTTCCTCCCACAGTCCAAAGACATGTAGGTCAGGTGAATCGGCCGTACTAAATTGTGTGTGTGTGTGTGTGTGTGTGTGTGTGTGTGTGTGTGTGTGTGTGTGTGTGTGTGTGTGTGTGTGTGTGTGTGTGTGTGTGTGTGTGTGTGTGTGTGTGTGTGTGTGTGTGTGTGTGTGAGAGAGAGAGATGGCCTGGCGGCCTGTCCAGGGTGTCTCCCCGCCTGCCGCCCAATGACTGCTAGATAGGCTCCAGCATCCCCGTGAGCAGGATAAGTGGTTCGGATAATGGATGGAGTCACGGTCATGACTGTTGGAGTTGGTCGAGTCAAGTCCGACAACTGTAGAGGCTGACATGCTACTGGTGAATGAGCAAACCCCAGCACAGCTGTTCAGATTGCCCACTGCATCTGAATCAATATATAAAGGAATATGAAAAATAACAAATTAATATTTTTTAACTAAAATTCAATTGTGTCTGGTGGTTTAGGTTCCACATATATCAACCCAGCCACTGAGGAGGCACAAGCCTGTACATTCTTAGAAGAAGGACAGGATTAGGAACGAGTATATTAGAGGGACAGCTCAGGTTGGACGGTTTGGAGACAAAGCAAGAGAGACAAGATTGAGATGGTTTGGACATGTGTGGAGGAGAGGTGCTGGGTATATTGGGAGAAGGATGCTGAATATGGAGCTGCCAGGGAAGAGGAGAAGAGGAAGGCCAAAGAGGAGGTTTATGGATGTGGTGAGGGAGGACATGCAGGTGGCTGGTGTGACAGAGGAAGATGCAGAGGACAGGAAGAGATGGAAATGGATGATCTGCAGTGGAAGCAGCCGAAGGTAGTAGTAGTAGTAGCAGTAGTAGTATCAACTTCTTTCCCTGTGGTTCAGAACAACCCTTACTAAAACCTCAGAGCTTTGTGGAAAGTGGCAAGCTGGGCTAGGTTTTTCTTCGGCTCATCTTTTTAATTGATACGTCATAACACATGGTACATTCAAAGTACTGCCACAAGGTGGCGCAATTGCATCATATATTACAACATGGTGTCTTTTTTTTTCCTATAGCTTTCAAGATAACATGGTGCAGTCATACTGGAAGTGGTTCTTAATCAGGTCCTGTGGTCCCAGCAGCACTGCAGGTTTTGTATTCTACCAGGTAGTTCATTACGTTCACCTGTTGTTCCAGTTATTCAGCCTCCAGGCAGGGGGTTTTACACCTGGAACAACAGGTGAATTTAATGAACTACCCAGGGGAATACAAAACCTGCAGCATTGCTGGGACACAGGACCTGATTGAAAACCCTTGCCAGCCTGTTGGTCAGTGATATTCAGTCACATTACATGGAGAGCTGTGTGTGTGTAGGTTTTCATCCCAGTCCAGCGCTACATCATCTGATTTCTCTGACTGACATACCTCCAACCAGGCAGAAGAGGACTAGTCGGTGAAATCGGGTGGTGTAGTGTTGGACTGGAATAAAAACCCTGAATCCTCACAGTCCTAAGAGGAATTGTATCTGTCTGTAGCTCTGCCAGTGGAAGTCCTCTGGAAGAGTGGCCCTGCCTCCCCGTCACCGCAGGTAATGACCCACAACAACATGGCTGTTATTTGTCAACTTTTATTACAAAATGTCACGTCACAACAACGATTACACAAATGCACTGGATTAGAAAGCGTCATTGTATCAGGTGTCCTCTGGCTGGTTTTGCAGGATGTCTCTCATCTGTACTTCTCAGCCAGTACTGCTGCGAAGGCGGACAGGTATTTATCCATGGCTGCGTGAGCCACTGCAGTGAAGTTTTCGCCCATGAAAGAGGCCAGGGTGACCAGCATGCAGTGGGAAAGAAGCTGCAAGAAGAGCCACATCATGTTTAGGGCAAGACTTTGATGAAGGTAGGGATCAGATAAAGACACACAGATTTAAGTCTGTCAGTCGGCACCGCCTTTACGCAAAATGGGTATACTAAGTGGGTCTTCTCAGGATATCTTTTAAAGTACTTCAATAAAAAAGTGTACTAACTTTGGGGAACTAGAAATGCACTTAAAAATCCCACTATTATGTTGCTGGTTGGGTTGGAGTTGGCCTGCTGTTAAGATTACAGAGGATGTACAGTGGTGTGAAAAAGTGTTTGCCCCCTTCCTGATTTCTTATTTTTTTGCATGTTTGTCACACTTAAATGTTTCAGATCATCAAACAAATTTAAATGTTAGACAAAGATAACACAAGTAAACACAAAATGCAGTTTCTTCATGAAGGTTTTTATTATTAAGGGAAAAGAAAAATCCAAACCTACATGGCCCTGTGTGAAAAAGTGATTGCCCCCCCCCCCTGTTAAAACATAAATTAAGTGTGGTTTATCACATCTTTGGAAAGCTGAGTTCAATTTCTCTAGCCATACCCAGGCCTGATTACTGCCACACCTCTTCTCAATCAAGAAATCACTTAAATAGGACCTGCCTGACAAAGTGAAGTAGACCAAAAGATCCTCAAAAGCTAGACATCATGCTGCGATCCAAAGACATTCAGGAACAAATGAGAAACAAAGTAATTGAAATCTATCAGTCTGGAAAAGGTTATAAAGCCATTTCTAAAGCTTTGGGACTCCAGCGAACCACAGTGAGAGCCATTATCCACAAATGGCGAAAACATGGAACAGTGGTGAACCTTCCCAGGAGTGGCTGGCCGACAAAATTACCCCAAGAGCACAGCGACGACTCATCCAAGAGGTCACAAAAGACCCCACAACAACATCCAAAGAACTGCAGGCCTCACTTGCCTTAGTTAAGGTCAGTGTTCATGACTCCACCATAAGAAGAGACTGGGCAAAAATGGCCTGCATGGCAGAGTTCCAAGACGAAAACCACTGCTGAGCAAAAAGAACATAAAGGCTCATCTCAGTTTTGCCAGAAAACATCTTGATGATCCCCAAGACTTTTGGGAAAATACTCTGTGGACTGACGAGACAAAAGTTGAACTTTTTGGAAGGTGTGTGTCCCATTACATCTGGCGTAAAAGTAACACAACATTTCAGAAAAGGAACGTCATACCAACAGTAAAATATGGTGGTGGTAGTGTAATGGTCTGGGGCTGTTTTGCTGCTTCAGGACCTGGAAGACTTGCTGTGGTAAATGGAACCATGAATTCTGCTGTCTACCAAAAAATCCTGAAGGAGAATGTCCGGACATCTGCTCGTGACCTCAAGCTGAAGCACACTTGGGTTCTGCAGCAGGACAATGATCCAAAACACACCAGCAAGTCCACCTCTAAATGGCTTAAGAAAAACAAAATGAAGACTTTGGAGTGGCCTAGTCAAAGTCCTGACCTGAATCTGATTGAGATGCTGTGGCATGACCTTAAAAAGGCGGTTCATGCTCGAAAACCCTCCAATGTGGCTGAATTACAACAATTCTGCAAAGATGAGTGGGCCAAAACTCCTCCACAGCGCTGTAAAAGACTCATTGCCAGTTATCGCAAACGCTTGATTGCAGTTGTTGCTGCTAAGGGTGGCCCAACCAGTTATTAGGTTTAGGGGGCAATCACTTTTTCACACAGGGCCATGTAGCTTTGGATTTTTTTCCCCTTAATAATAAAAACCTTCATGAAGAAACTGCATTTTGTGTTTACTTGTGTTATCTTTGTCTAATATTTAAATTTGTTTGATGATCTGAAACATTTAAGTGTGACAAACGTGCAAAAAAATAAGAAATCAGGAAGGGGGCAAACACTTTTTCACACCACTGTACATCCTCTGTAATCTTAACAGCAGGCCAACTCCAACCCAACCAGCAACATAATAGTGGGATTTTTAAGTGCATTTCTAGTTCCCCAAAGTTAGTACACTTTTTTATTTATTTTCACACCACTGTATGTCTGTATACCACTGGGAATGATGACATATATACTTTAAATTGACTTATACAAATCGTCACCTTCTTAAAATAATGGCCTAAGTCATATTTTCAAGTTTTTCAAAAAACAGAATAAACTGACAAATTTTGTTTCAGTTTATTCTGTTTTTTGAAAAACTTGAAAATATGACTTAGGCCATTATTTTAAGAAGGTGACGAAATGCTAAAAGTGTACTCGAAAACTACTCAACAAGTCTAAAAGTACAAGTAAAGTTTTTTTCCTTCTTCCCCCCCCCCCCCAATTGTATCCGGCCAATTACCCCACTCTTCCGAACCGTCCCGGTCGCTGCTCCACCCCCTCTGCCGACCTGGGGAGGGCTGCAGGCTACCACATGTCTCCTCCGATACATGTGGAGTCACCAGCCGCTTCTTGTCACCTGACAGTGAGGAGTTTCACCAGGGGGACGTAGCGCGTGGGAGGATCACGCTATTCTGCCCAGTCCCCCCCCCGAACTGGCGCCCCGACCGACCAGAGGAGGCGCTAGTGCAGCAACCAGGACACATACCCACATCCGGCTTCCTACCTGCAGACACGGCCAATTGTGTCTGTAGGGACGCCCGACCAAGCCGGAGGTAACACGGGGATTCGAACCGGCGATCCCTGTGTTGGTAGGCAACAGAATAGACCACCACGCTACCTGGATGCCCTACAAGTAAACTTTAAGTATATTAAGTGAATTAAATACTACGTATGCTAAGGTTCACACTGTCGAGCTGCCAACGGCCCTACGTCATAAGCACTCTGAGACAACACAGGTCACATTTGTGCACCAGTGTCAGATTTAAAGACTACAGTTGGGGGCACACACTTTCTGGGAATGTGTGGAAAGCATTTCCACTCGGGACATATGAGTGGACACTTTTAACACTATGGTCATGATGGTAATTGAACTTGAGAAATCCCAAACTTGTGTGCCTAAATGAAACACTGCTACAAGGTACCGTGCCCCTCGTCTGGCTATGTAACGAGTCAGGCCGAGCAGGGCTGCGAATCCAGATGAGGACAGACACCTTGAAGTTAGTGGGGTCTATGCGGAGCTGGTAGGCGTGCAGGGTCTGCAGTGGGGCGAGAGTGACGGTCAGCTGGCTGATGTCCTTGGCTCCCTCGGCTATGGCCATGACGATCTTCTTACCATGGGACAGCAGGTGGGGGGACCGTGGGCTGATGTCCAGATGGGAGAAATACGTCTTGGTTCCCGGGAAGGTTGTGAACATCCTGTTGATGGAGTACATAAGGGAAATGTCTACAATATTCTTCTTCTCTTTTTTTTTTACTGTTTTTGCTGCTTTTACACTATCACCTTGCATTCTGAACTGTCTGCTGCCATATTTATCATATTTATCATATTTATCAGTTTATCACGATGTTACTTACATACTGACACATTACACATACTATATGTATGTATGTATTTATATATATTTGGTAGTAGCCGATAGTCTCACTTATTTAT
This sequence comes from Lampris incognitus, assembly GCF_029633865.1. Taxonomy (NCBI): domain Eukaryota; kingdom Metazoa; phylum Chordata; class Actinopteri; order Lampriformes; family Lampridae; genus Lampris; species Lampris incognitus. The sequence continues at coordinate 4,830,797 of NC_079227.1, forward strand.
ATATATATATCTCCATCCTTCCATTATCTGAACCGCTTATCCTGCTTTCAGGGTCGCGGGGATGCTGGAGCCTATCCCAGCAGTCACTGGGTGGCAGGTGGGGAGACACCCTGGACAGGCTGCCAGACCATCACAGGGCCCAGAACTGATACTAAATCAAAATTGACATTATGTACAAATGGACAGAACGGGTTTTGAAATCTTTACAAAAACGATTTGACACAATCTAAAGCATCAAAAATAGATCTGTTTAATCTGTGATCTAAAAATAGATATGTTTGCATCATTTGAATGCAAATATATGCAATTTTAGGAGCATTCTGGGAGCGGCAGGTCTGTATTTTTTTTTCACAAAGTTATTAAACTTTGAAAATCCAGAAGAGTCAAAATGACCATCACGGTCGTTCTAGTAGTACTGCACACATTTCTACCTGCAACGACGAATTATCCCCACAGGGATCAATAAAATATTATCTTACTTTCAGTAAAACATGTCATCATTATTGCAGTGATGCCCACTGATTGCGTAAGCATCACATATATTCTGACGATGCTTATTATTTGACAGAAATGATACCAGAACCTACATAGGCTATCAACATGAGCCACTCCCATGGTGCTGCCATGTCATTATCCTGCGTGGCTGAACCCATCTGAACCTGACACCACACTGATGGCGATGATGATGACACGCCTGAAACGTCTTGACCATATCGAATTCCAGTGAACCTGCACTTAGATGACTGTCTGAGGCAACACCTAGATCACTCTGGAGCGTTTCACTGGCAACTTTCCAGACTATAGGGGCCACACATGATGACACGGCCACCCCTCCACCCAGTCGGCAGGAGCATCCACTTACCTGAGCAGGGCTTCTGCTCCGATGTCTTCGGCGACAGGACTCAGTCTCTCCCATATGTTTGCTATCAGCTCTTTCTCCTTCTTTGACAGCATCACAGCGTATTGCACTGAGGTCTGCGGTTCAACTGTTGTTGGCTAGACAGACTATGTGCAAGATGTACAAATGAGATCCGAGGTCCTGGTGAGTTGGGTTCAGAGCAGAGGTGGGAGTCAGAGGGTTAATCAACCATTTTCAAGCTTTGGTAATGCTTTCCATGGACAAGAAGTAGAAAAAAAACAAAGCTTAAAATAATGCCTAGTGTTCCTTTAGTCCGCGGAATATGCGATAATACGAAACAAGTCTTGTGCCTCTTCTTCTTCTGTGTTATCTGGCTGCAGCCATGCACGGGTGTTGCCTGGGGATGTGTTGGACTCCTTGGCACACAAACAAACTTTGGTTTTGTGTGCGTCATTGCGTAGCTGACACATGGTAGACGCAAGCAAACATGAAATGCATCAGGAGGGGTCGTTCATGGTGTTTACGTCTCCCTCTGTGGCTCGCGCCTTCACTCACTCACTCACTCACTCACTCACTCACTCATTCATTCATGCAAGTATTCAGCCATTTAGTTCACTTGTACCAGGTAAAGGGTGAACATGGTCTGCTACTGAACGGAAGCTTTGGAGCTGGTAGGGCTCAGTGTCTTGCTCAATAGCGCCTGGCCGGGAGGTGTGCGATCTGACATTACTCCATCACACCAGTAATACTATTCCTAATGCTGTCCCTAGGTGTGAATGTCTGTCAGCCCTGTGATGGCCTGGCGGCCTGTCCAGGGTGTCTCCCGCCTGCTGCCCAGTGACTGCTGGGATAGGCTCCAGCATCCCGCGACCCTGAGAGCAGGATAAGCGGTTTGGATAATGGATGGATGGATAAATAGACTGGACAATGATTTTGTCAAATATTTTAAGGATTTCACAATCAAAAATTTTCTTGGGCTCATTAGAGGGATGAAGAGTGAGAGAGAGACAGACAGACAGACAGACAGACAGACAGAGAGAGAGAGAGGGGAGGGGGGGAAGGGGTGCAGTGTGTTGGAGATAAGGCCGACCAGCTGCATCTATCAGCTCCTCCAGAAGCTGGTCTGGTTAGGACGCGGGGCGTAACTACCTCAGCAGACAGACACCCCTTCTTTACAATGTATGACACACAAACCGATTTTACACTTTCAGGTTTTGGTTCACTTTTTTAGAATAACTTTTGTCTTATGTTTCCCCCCATTTTGTTTTCCTCTTTCCTTACGTTCTCCTGTGTTATCTGTTCTCTATGTGAGGCCCGCTTTGCTTGGTTCTGCTCCTTATTTTTAAACTATATAGAATTCCTTGTGGACTCATGTTCGATCAAACTGATCAATTATTGTGTCGTCGTCGTCTTCTTCTTTCAGCCTTTCCCCTGTTTTTCAGGGGTCGCCACAGCAGATTTTACAGTTTCCATCAGGACCCTGTGAGGGCACAGCACCAATGATCTATTATTATTATTAATTATTATTATTGATCAGATATTGTGTATTGCCCACTATTCTTAAAAATTAAAACTTGAATTACAGGTTTAGGAATGTGGTTAGGTCCATGCATATCAGCAGTTAATTCAGTGTTTGAGAGATATTGGGCTAACTTGCTAATACTGCTTTGTGAAATACTCGACAGGTGTTTTCACAAATTACTTAGTCCCTTGACTCCATGTAGTCCTTCCAGCGCGTTCTGGGTCTACCCCGGGTCTCCTCCCAGTTGGCCGTGCCCGGTAAACCTCCAAAGGAAGGCGCCCAGGAGGCATCCTAATCAGATGCCCAAACCATCTCAACTGGCTCCTTTCGATGCGAAGGAGCAGCGGGTCTACTTCAAGCTCCCTCTGGATGTCCGAGCTCCTCACCCTATCTCTCAGGCTGAGCCCAGACACCCTACGGAGGAAACGCGTTTCAGCCGCTTGTATCCGTGATCTCACTCTTTCGGTCACTACCCAAAGCTCGTGACCATAGGTGAGGGCTGGAAGGAAGACTGACTGGTAAATTGAGAGCTTTTCCTCCTGGCTCAGCTCCTTCTTCGCCACAACGGTCCGGTACAACGTCCGCATTACTGCCGATGGTGCACCAATCCGCCTGTCAATCTCTTGCTCCATCCTACCCTCACTCGTGAACAAGACCCTGAGATACTTGAACTCCTTCACTTGAGGCAACAACGCATCCCCAACTCGGAGGGAACAACCCACCATGTTCCGGTAGAGAACCATGGCCTCAGACTTGGAGGTGCTGACTCTCATCCCGGCCATTTAACACTCATCTGCAAACCGCCCCAGTGCGTGCTGGAGGTCGCGTTCTGATGAAGCCAACAAAATCACATCATCTGCGAAGATCAGAGACGCAATTCTGAGGTTCCAAAAATGGACACACTCCTCACCTTGGTTGCACCTTGATATCCTGTCCATGAATATCACAAACAGAATCGGAGACAAGGGACAACCTTGGCAGAGTCCAACACCCACTGAAAACGTGTTTGACTTTGTGCCAAGAATGTGGACACAGCTCTCACTTTGGTTATACAAGGACCAGATGGCTTGTAGCATCTGCCCCGGTACTCCATACTCCCGCAGTACCCCCCACAGAGTACCGTGGTGTACATGGTCGTAAGCCTTCTCCAAGTCCACAAACCACATGTAGACTGGCTGGTCAAACTCCCACACCCCCCTCAGCACTTCTGCAAGGGTAAAGAGTTGGTCCGTTGTTCCAGGGCCAGGACAGAATCCGCATTGTTCCTCCTGGATCTGAGGTTTGACAGTCGGTCAGAGCCTCCTTTCAAGCACCCTAGAGTAGACTTTCCCAGGGAGGCTGAGCAATGTGATTCCCCGATAATTGGAGCACACCCTCCGGTCCCCCTTTTTGAATATGGGAACCACCACCCCAGTCTGCCACTCCACAGGTACTGTCCCGGACCTCCACGCGACACTGAAGAGGCGTGTCAACCAAGACAGCCCAACAATGTCCAGAGCCTTCAGCATCTCAGGGCGAATCTCATCCACACCTGGCGCCTTGCCACTGAGGAGCTTTTTAACTACCTCAGAGACCTCTGCCAGGGATATGGGTGGGGCTTCCCCTGAGTCTTCAGACTCTACCTCCTCCACTGAGGACGTGTTATTCGGGTTCAGGAGCTCCTCAAAGTGTTCTTTCCACTGCTCGACAACATCCTCAGTCTGGGTCAACAGTTCTCCTCCCCGGCTGAGCACGCCTGAGTCAAGCCCTGCTTCCCCTTCCTGAGTCGCCGGATGGTTTGCCAGAACTTCCTTGAGGCCAACCGAAAGTCCTGCTCCATAGCCTTGCCGAGCTCCTCCTACACCCGAGTTTTTGCTTTCACGGCTGCTGAGGCAGCAAACCTTATGGCCTCCCGGTACCTGTCTGCTGCTTCAGGAGACCCCTGGGCCAACCAAGTCCGAAAGGCCTCCTTCTTCAGCCTGACGGCTTCCCTCACCACTGGCGTCCACCAGCGGGTTCTTGGGTTGCCGCCTCGACAGGCACCGATGACCTTTTGACCACAGCTCCTGCCTGCCGCATCTACAATAGAGGCTTTGAACATGGCCGACTCAGATTCCATGTCCCCAGCCTCCCTCGGGATACACGAGAACTTCTTCCAGAGGTGGGAGTTGAAGACCTCACGGACAGGGGCCTCTGCCAGACATTCCCAGTTCACCCTCACTACACATCTGGGTTTGCCAGGTCTGCCATCTGATCCAATTCACCACCAGGTGGTGATCAGTTGACAACTCTGCTCCTCTCTTCACCCGAGTGTCCAAAACATACGGCCGCAGATCTGATGATACGACCACAAAGTCTATCATCAATCTTCTGGTTCCAAGTACACTTATGAACTAACTTATGTTCAAACATGGTGTTTGTAATTGCCAATCCATGACTCACACAGAAGTCCAATAACAAGGCACCGCTCGAGTTCAGATCGGGGAGGCCGTTCCTCCCAATCACACCCCTCCAGGTTTCTCCATCGTTGCCCACGTGAGCGTTGAAATCCCCCAGCAGAACTATAGTGTCCCGAGGCGGAGCCCTATCCAGGACACCACCCAGAGACTCCAAGAAAGCTGGATACTCCGAACTGCTATTCAGTGCATAAGCACACACAACAGTCAGAGCCTTTCCCCCAGTGACTCACAGTCATATAGAGGCAACCCTCTCATTCCGCGGGGAGATCTCCCAACACGGCGGCACTCGACCGGGGACTTGTGAATATCCTCACACTTGCCCGGCGCCTGTCAACTTGGCCAACTCCGGAAAAGTAATAAGTCCAGCCCCTCTCCAGGTGTTTGGTACCAGTGCCCATGCTATGTGTGAAGGTGAGTCCAACTATATCTTTTTGGTACCGCTCCTCCTCCTGCACCAACTCAGGCTCCTTCCCTGCCAGAGAGGTGACATTCCATGTCCCGAGGACCAATCTGTGATGCCGGAAGTCGGTTTCCCTTTTCCGGGCGAGGTGTTGTAAGTGTGCTGGTGTAAATTCATTGGGTTTTTTTGGGAATCGCTCTAGTCTGGCCCCTCCCCTGGGACCAATTTGCCTTGGGAGACCCTATCAGGGGCCGTTGCCTCCAACAACACAGCTCTCAGGATCACCGGAACACACAAACCCCTCCACCACGTTAAAGTGACGATTCTCGGAGTAGTTGGCAGCCCCCCTACTTAAAACATCTTCCCGCGCGCCTGCACACAAGGACATGTCTGCACATCACAAGCAGAAGAGGTGTGAAGTGAGAGATGGTAGATGGCTGACTAAATGCTAACTGGCTAATCAGGGTTTCAGCGCTGTTTGCGTTTTGTAACCCTCCGTCAAATCACTTTTGCTTGAGGCACACTGTCCAAAGTCTTTCTGTTGTTTTTTTTACCTAGGAAGTGACAAAAGGAGAGTGATGTACTTCATAGTGGCATTTTAATCTATTCTTTACATCAGTGGCGGCTGGCCAGTAGGGGGCGCTGGGGCACTGCCCCCTTCATACATCAAGAGACGAAACTCTACATAAACATGTTAAATATAATGTAGTTGTATAATACAAATAATGATGAATTAAAAGTGTTTTCAGTTTGTGAGCTTCTGTCAGCAGAATTAAATATTGGTTCAAATGGTATTTGGTTGATTTCTGTCTGAATACATATACTTCCTGGGTGAGGGGCGCCGGCCAAACCATACCTTATGTAAGCCCTCAAACTTGTGAGCAGGTGAGCTGAGGCTGCTGTCTGGTTGGTTTCTTCAGATTTTCCATGGCAGACACTCCCACTTTTATTGGCGGTGAATTGGTATTGTTTTAATGTCTTTCGATCTAATGTGATTGGATAGTTCTTGTGGCTGTCAGTCATGTTCACACCCACCACCACGCCTCGTCTCGACTGTCAATCATCCTCCCCCCAAAAAAAATTTTTTTTAGCACTGGGTCAGCCGCCACTGCTTTACATGCTCTGAAACCTTTTTAGTCCTGATCCGGTCTGCAGAGTGCATCTTAAAAACAGCCTTTACTTTTGCAGACAAGAACCAGCAGCAGCTTTAAAGAGCAACTGGAACTTTAATTCAGACGGGAAAACTTGCAACAAGGTCTTTGTGACCCCCCCCCCCCCACACACACACACACACTTTCCCCCAACCGTGATCGTCCACAATGCTGGTGTGTTGCAGTGGTGCATTGTGACCAGTTTTCCCAAGAGGAAAGCAGCTCTCTGCATTTCCTGCACGTAGAGCTCGAGCTGAGTCAGGATGCACCGCGGGGAGAGAAGAGCGTCCGGCTGCATGGCTTCAGGAAAAACGCTGCCTTGCTGTGTAGGCTGCATGTGTGTAGGCAGGCCGGCTTGCATGCACACGCATGATGTGTGTGTGTGTGTGTGTGTGTGTGTGTGTGTGTGTGTGTGTGTGTGAGTATTCACGCCTCGCTGTGTGCAGACGTCCTTTCTTGATGTCCCAGCTCGTAGCCACGGACAGTCCTGCCCTGCTCGTCTGTGTGTCGCTGCCGTGCTGAGGTGACCGTTGTGTAATGTTTCTCCATGATGGTCCTGCCTCTGAAGACAAGCGGTAAAGTGAGGAACTACAGAAGTGTTCATAACTTGGGTATTTGTGGGTAAACACAACAGCATGAGGGAGTATTAGGGAGGTCACTGGGGACATTGTGTAGCAGGATGATGGTTGTGTGTTGGTGTGAGCTTGTCGTCGGTTATATTTATATGTGGTCTGGTGTGTGTGAGCTGTCGTGATAGTTCATACAGAACTGGTTTCTCCCTGGTGGACAAGGTCAACTGCCGTGTATCATACCTGAGCCCCCCCCCCCCCAAGCACCCACCTCACTCCCCCAAGCACCCACCCACCTCCTCCACCCCGTTTGTCAGAGCGGCTGTCAGGACTGCTTCCTGTCTGGGCCCCCAGTGGGAGGAAGTCAGCTTTGAAGCAGTTGCGGCGTGGCGGGTACACACGCACTATATACATATACACGTGCACACACACTATACACATGCACACACACTATACACATGCACACACACTATACACATGCACACACACTATACACATGCACACACACTATACACACAAACACACACACAGACTTGGGGTTAAAGGGTTAGAGATTAGCTCTGAAGTTTTAAGTAGCTTTGAAAAACAAGGTGCTGAAAAGGATGCAGCTTTTTTAAACACGTGTCAAATGTTGACATGAAAATCAGCGTCTGTCCTGCTGCTTCTTCACAAGCAACACACAAGTTAACTCGTGTTGTGTGTGCCGGTGGGTTAAACTGCACACTGCTAGTGAGACTAACATCTTATTTTCACCACTGAATATCTCATTTCAGCTCTTGTTTCTGAGAACCAGCAGCACGTTTTCCCACACTGACCACACTGACTCTGAGACACACTGTGACAACCAGCCAGTGTACATGAGACAGACTGACAACCAGCCAGTGTACATGAGACAGGCTGTGACAACCAGCCAGTGTACATGAGACAGACTGTGACAACCAGCCAGTGTACATGAGACAGACTGACAACCAGCCAGTGTACATGAGACAGACTGACAACCAGCCAGTGTACATGAGACAGACTGACAACCAGCCAGTGTACATGAGACACACTGTGACAACCAGCCAGTGTACATGAGACAGCATGACAACCAGCCAGTGTACATGAGACAGACTGTGACAACCAGCCAGTGTACATGAGACAGACTGACAACCAGCCAGTGTACATGAGACAGGCTGGGACAACCGGCCAGTGTACATGAGACAGCATGACAACCAGCCAGTGTACATGAGACAGACTGTGACAACCAGCCAGTGTACATGAGACAGACTGTGACAACCAGCCAGTGTACATGAGACAGACTGTGACAACCAGCCAGTGTACATGAGACAGCATGACAACCAGCCAGTGTACATGAGACAGACTGTGACAACCAGCCAGTGTACATGAGACAGACTGTGACAACCAGCCAGTGTACATGAGACAGACTGACAACCAGCCAGTGTACATGAGACAGGCTGGGACAACCGGCCAGTGTACATGAGACAGGCTGTGACAACCAGCCAGTGTACATGAGACAGACTGTGACAACCAGCCAGTGTACATGAGACAGGCTGTGACAACCAGCCAGTGTACATGAGACAGACTGTGACAACCAGCCAGTGTACATGAGACAGGCTGTGACAACCAGCCAGTGTACATGAGACAGACTGACAACCAGCTAGTGTACATGAGACAGACTGACAACCAGCTAGTGTACATGAGACAGACTGACAACCAGCCAGTGTACATGAGACAGACTGTGACAACCAGCCAGTGTACATGAGACAGGCTGTGACAACCAGCCAGTGTACATGAGACAGACTGTGACAACCAGCCAGTGTACATGAGACAGGCTGACAACCAGCTAGTGTACATGAGACAGGCTGTGACAACCAGCCAGTGTACATGAGACAGACTGACAACCAGCCAGTGTACATGAGACAGACTGACAACCAGCCAGTGTACATGAGACAGACTGTGACAACCAGCCAGTGTACATGAGACAGACTGACAACCAGCTAGTGTACATGAGACAGACTGACAACCAGCCAGTGTACATGAGACAGACTGACAACCAGCTAGTGTACATGAGACAGACTGACAACCAGCCAGTGTACATAAGACAGGCTGACAACCAGCTAGTGTACATGAGACAGGCTGTGACAACCAGCCAGTGTACATGAGACAGACTGACAACCAGCTAGTGTACATGAGACAGACTGACAACCAGCTAGTGTACATGAGACAGACTGACAACCAGCTAGTGTACATGAGACAGACTGACAACCAGCTAGTGTACATGAGACAGACTGACAACCAGCCAGTGTACATAAGACAGGCTGACAACCAGCTAGTGTACATGAGACAGGCTGTGACAACCAGGCAGTGTACATGAGACAGACTGACAACCAGCTAGTGTACATGAGACAGGCTGTGACAACCAGCCAGTGTACATGAGACAGACTGACAACCAGCTAGTGTACATGAGACAGACTGACAACCAGCCAGTGTACATGAGACAGACTGTGACAACCAGCCAGTGTACATGAGACAGACTGACAACCAGCCAGTGTACATGAGACAGACTGACAACCAGCCAGTGTACATAAGACAGACTGACAACCAGCCAGTGTACATGAGACAGGCTGACAACCAGCCAGTGTACATGAGACAGACTGACAACCAGCCAGTGTACATGAGACAGACTGACAACCAGCCAGTGTACATGAGACACACTGTGACAGCCAGCCAGTGTACATGAGACAGACTGACAACCAGCCAGTGTACATGAGACAGACTGACAACCAGCCAGTGTACATGAGACAGACTGACAACCAGCCAGTGTACATGAGACAGACTGACAACCAGCCAGTGTACATGAGACACACTGTGACAACCAGCCAGTGTACATGAGACAGCATGACAACCAGCCAGTGTACATGAGACAGACTGTGACAACCAGCCAGTGTACATGAGACAGACTGACAACCAGCCAGTGTACATGAGACAGGCTGGGACAACCGGCCAGTGTACATGAGACAGCATGACAACCAGCCAGTGTACATGAGACAGACTGTGACAACCAGCCAGTGTACATGAGACAGACTGTGACAACCAGCCAGTGTACATGAGACAGACTGTGACAACCAGCCAGTGTACATGAGACAGCATGACAACCAGCCAGTGTACATGAGACAGACTGTGACAACCAGCCAGTGTACATGAGACAGACTGTGACAACCAGCCAGTGTACATGAGACAGACTGACAACCAGCCAGTGTACATGAGACAGGCTGGGACAACCGGCCAGTGTACATGAGACAGGCTGTGACAACCAGCCAGTGTACATGAGACAGACTGTGACAACCAGCCAGTGTACATGAGACAGGCTGTGACAACCAGCCAGTGTACATGAGACAGGCTGTGACAACCAGCCAGTGTACATGAGACAGACTGACAACCAGCCAGTGTACATGAGACAGACTGTGACAACCAGCCAGTGTACATGAGACAGGCTGTGACAACCAGCCAGTGTACATGAGACAGACTGTGACAACCAGCCAGTGTACATAAGACAGGCTGACAACCAGCTAGTGTACATGAGACAGACTGACAACCAGCCAGTGTACATGAGACAGGCTGTGACAACCAGCCAGTGTACATGAGACAGACTGACAACCAGCCAGTGTACATGAGACACACTGTGACAGCCAGCCAGTGTACATGAGACAGACTGACAACCAGCCAGTGTACATGAGACAGACTGACAACCAGCCAGTGTACATGAGACAGACTGACAACCAGCCAGTGTACATGAGACAGACTGACAACCAGCCAGTGTACATGAGACACACTGTGACAACCAGCCAGTGTACATGAGACAGCATGACAACCAGCCAGTGTACATGAGACAGACTGTGACAACCAGCCAGTGTACATGAGACAGACTGACAACCAGCCAGTGTACATGAGACAGGCTGGGACAACCGGCCAGTGTACATGAGACAGCATGACAACCAGCCAGTGTACATGAGACAGACTGTGACAACCAGCCAGTGTACATGAGACAGACTGTGACAACCAGCCAGTGTACATGAGACAGACTGTGACAACCAGCCAGTGTACATGAGACAGCATGACAACCAGCCAGTGTACATGAGACAGACTGTGACAACCAGCCAGTGTACATGAGACAGACTGTGACAACCAGCCAGTGTACATGAGACAGACTGACAACCAGCCAGTGTACATGAGACAGGCTGGGACAACCGGCCAGTGTACATGAGACAGGCTGTGACAACCAGCCAGTGTACATGAGACAGACTGTGACAACCAGCCAGTGTACATGAGACAGGCTGTGACAACCAGCCAGTGTACATGAGACAGACTGTGACAACCAGCCAGTGTACATGAGACAGGCTGTGACAACCAGCCAGTGTACATGAGACAGACTGTGACAACCAGCCAGTGTACATAAGACAGGCTGACAACCAGCTAGTGTACATGAGACAGACTGACAACCAGCCAGTGTACATGAGACAGGCTGTGACAACCAGCCAGTGTACATGAGACAGACTGACAACCAGCTAGTGTACATGAGACAGACTGACAACCAGCTAGTGTACATGAGACAGACTGACAACCAGCCAGTGTACATGAGACAGACTGTGACAACCAGCCAGTGTACATGAGACAGGCTGTGACAACCAGCCAGTGTACATGAGACAGACTGTGACAACCAGCCAGTGTACATGAGACAGGCTGACAACCAGCTAGTGTACATGAGACAGGCTGTGACAACCAGCCAGTGTACATGAGACAGACTGACAACCAGCTAGTGTACATGAGACAGACTGTGACAACCAGCCAGTGTACATGAGACAGACTGACAACCAGCTAGTGTACATGAGACAGACTGACAACCAGCCAGTGTACATGAGACAGACTGACAACCAGCTAGTGTACATGAGACAGACTGACAACCAGCCAGTGTACATAAGACAGGCTGACAACCAGCTAGTGTACATGAGACAGGCTGTGACAACCAGCCAGTGTACATGAGACAGACTGACAACCAGCTAGTGTACATGAGACAGACTGACAACCAGCTAGTGTACATGAGACAGACTGACAACCAGCTAGTGTACATGAGACAGACTGACAACCAGCTAGTGTACATGAGACAGACTGACAACCAGCCAGTGTACATAAGACAGGCTGACAACCAGCTAGTGTACATGAGACAGGCTGTGACAACCAGCCAGTGTACATGAGACAGACTGACAACCAGCTAGTGTACATGAGACAGGCTGTGACAACCAGCCAGTGTACATGAGACAGACTGACAACCAGCTAGTGTACATGAGACAGACTGACAACCAGCCAGTGTACATGAGACAGACTGTGACAACCAGCCAGTGTACATGAGACAGACTGACAACCAGCCAGTGTACATGAGACAGACTGACAACCAGCCAGTGTACATAAGACAGACTGACAACCAGCCAGTGTACATGAGACAGGCTGACAACCAGCCAGTGTACATGAGACAGACTGACAACCAGCCAGTGTACATGAGACAGACTGACAACCAGCCAGTGTACATGGGACAGGCTGACAACCAGCCAGTGTACATGAGACAGACTGTGACAACCAGCCAGTGTACATGAGACACACTGTGACAACCAGCCAGTGTACATGAGACAGGCTGTGACAACCAGCCAGTGTACATGAGACAGACTGACAACCAGCCAGTGTACATGAGACAGACTGACAACCAGCCAGTGTACATGAGACAGGCTGTGACAACCAGCCAGTGTACATGAGACACACTGTGACAACCAGCCAGTGTACATGAGACAGGCTGTGACAACCAGCCAGTGTACATGAGACAGACTGACAACCAGCCAGTGTACATGAGACAGACTGACAACCAGCCAGTGTACATGAGACAGACTGTGAGAACCAGCCAGTGTACATGAGACAGACTGACAACCAGCCAGTGTACATGAGACAGACTGACAACCAGCCAGTGTACATGAGACAGACTGTGACAACCAGCCAGTGTACATGAGACAGACTGACAACCAGCCAGTGTACATGAGACAGACTGACAACCAGCCAGTGTACATGAGACAGACTGTGACAACCAGCCAGTGTACATGAGACAGACTGTGACAACCAGCCAGTGTACATGAGACAGGCTGACAACCAGCCAGTGTACATGAGACAGGCTGTGACAACCAGCCAGTGTACATGAGACAGGCTGACAACCAGCCAGTGTACATGAGACAGACTGACAACCAGCCAGTGTACATGAGACAGACTGACAACCAGCCAGTGTACATGAGACAGACTGACAACCAGCCAGTGTACATGAGACACACTGTGACAACCAGCCAGTGTACATGAGACAGGCTGTGACAACCAGCCAGTGTACATGAGACAGACTGACAACCAGCCAGTGTACATAAGACAGACTGACAACCAGCCAGTGTACATGAGACACACTGTGACAACCAGCCAGTGTACATGAGACAGACTGACAACCAGCCAGTGTACATGAGACAGACTGACAACCAGCCAGTGTACATGAGACAGACTGACAACCAGCCAGTGTACATGAGACAGACTGACAACCAGCCAGTGTACATGAGGCAGACTGACAACCAGCCAGTGTACATGAGACACACTGTGACAACCAGCCAGTGTACATGAGACAGGCTGTGACAACCAGCCAGTGTACATGAGACAGACTGACAACCAGCCAGTGTACATGAGACAGACTGACAACCAGCCAGTGTACATGAGACAGACTGACAACCAGCCAGTGTACATGAGACAGGCTGACAACCAGCCAGTGTACATGAGACAGGCTGACAACCAGCCAGTGTACATGAGACACACTGTGACAACCAGCCAGTGTACATGAGACAGGCTGTGACAACCAGCCAGTGTACATGAGACACACTGTGACAACCAGCCAGTGTACATGAGACAGGCTGACAACCAGCCAGTGTACATGAGATAGGCTGTGACAACCAGCCAGTGTACATGAGACAGGCTGACAACCAGCCAGTGTACATGAGACAGGCTGACAACCAGCCAGTGTACATGAGACAGGCTGTGACAACCAGCCAGTGTACATGAGACAGACTGACAACCAGCCAGTGTACATGAGACAGACTGACAACCAGCCAGTGTACATGAGACAGACTGTGACAACCAGCCAGTGTACATGAGACAGACTGTGACAACCAGCCAGTGTACATGAGACAGACTGACAACCAGCCAGTGTACATGAGACAGACTGACAACCAGCCAGTGTACATAAGACAGACTGACAACCAGCCAGTGTACATGAGACAGACTGTGACAACCAGCCAGTGTACATGAGACAGACTGACAACCAGCCAGTGTACATAAGACAGACTGACAACCAGCCAGTGTACATGAGACACACTGTGACAACCAGCCAGTGTACATGAGACAGACTGACAACCAGCCAGTGTACATGAGACAGACTGACAACCAGCCAGTGTACATGAGACAGACTGACAACCAGCCAGTGTACATGAGACAGACTGACAACCAGCCAGTGTACATGAGACAGGCTGTGACAACCAGCCAGTGTACATGAGACAGGCTGACAACCAGCCAGTGTACATGAGACACACTGTGACAACCAGCCAGTGTACATGAGACAGACTGTGACAACCAGCCAGTGTACATGAGACAGGCTGTGACAACCAGCCAGTGTACATGAGACAGGCTGACAACCAGCCAGTGTACATGAGACACACTGTGACAACCAGCCAGTGTACATGAGACAGACTGACAACCAGCCAGTGTACATGAGACAGACTGTGACAACCAGCCAGTGTACATGAGACACACTGTGACAACCAGCCAGTGTACATGAGACAGACTGTGACAACCAGCCAGTGTACATGAGACAGACTGTGACAACCAGCCAGTGTACATGAGACACACTGTGACAACCAGCCAGTGTACATGAGACAGACTGACAACCAGCCAGTGTACATGAGACAGACTGACAACCAGCCAGTGTACATGAGACAGGCTGACAACCAGCCAGTGTACATGAGACAGACTGTGACAACCAGCCAGTGTACATGAGACAGACTGACAACCAGCCAGTGTACATGAGACAGACTGACAACCAGCCAGTGTACATGAGACAGACTGACAACCAGCCAGTGTACATGAGACAGACTGACAACCAGCCAGTGTACATGAGACAGACTGACAACCAGCCAGTGTACATGAGACAGGCTGTGACAACCAGCCAGTGTACATGAGACAGACTGACAACCAGCCAGTGTACATGAGACAGACTGACAACCAGCCAGTGTACATGAGACAGACTGACAACCAGCCAGTGTACATGAGACAGACTGACAACCAGCCAGTGTACATGAGACAGGCTGTGACAACCAGCCAGTGTACATGAGACAGGCTGTGACAACCAGCCAGTGTACATGAGACAGGCTGACAACCAGCCAGTGTACATGAGACACACTGTGACAACCAGCCAGTGTACATGAGACAGACTGTGACAACCAGCCAGTGTACATGAGACACACTGTGACAACCAGCCAGTGTACATGAGACACACTGTGACAACCAGCCAGTGTACATGAGACACACTGTGACAACCAGCCAGTGTACATGAGACAGGCTGTGACAACCAGCCAGTGTACATGAGACAGACTGACAACCAGCCAGTGTACATGAGACAGGCTGACAACCAGCCAGTGTACATGAGACAGACTGACAACCAGCCAGTGTACATGAGACAGACTGACAACCAGCCAGTGTACATGAGACAGACTGACAACCAGCCAGTGTACATGAGACAGGCTGTGACAACCAGCCAGTGTACATGAGACAGGCTGTGACAACCAGCCAGTGTACATGAGACAGGCTGACAACCAGCCAGTGTACATGAGACACACTGTGACAACCAGCCAGTGTACATGAGACAGACTGTGACAACCAGCCAGTGTACATGAGACACACTGTGACAACCAGCCAGTGTACATGAGACACACTGTGACAACCAGCCAGTGTACATGAGACACACTGTGACAACCAGCCAGTGTACATGAGACAGGCTGTGACAACCAGCCAGTGTACATGAGACAGACTGACAACCAGCCAGTGTACATGAGACAGACTGACAACCAGCCAGTGTACATGAGACAGGCTGACAACCAGCCAGTGTACATGAGACAGACTGTGACAACCAGCCAGTGTACATGAGACAGACTGACAACCAGCCAGTGTACATGAGACAGACTGACAACCAGCCAGTGTACATGAGACAGACTGACAACCAGCCAGTGTACATGAGATAGGCTGTGACAACCAGCCAGTGTACATGAGATAGGCTGTGACAACCAGCCAGTGTACATGAGACAGGCTGTGACAACCAGCCAGTGTACATGAGACAGGCTGTGACAACCAGCCAGTGTACATGAGACAGGCTGACAACCAGCCAGTGTACATGAGACACACTGTGACAACCAGCCAGTGTACATGAGACAGACTGTGACAACCAGCCAGTGTACATGAGACACACTGTGACAACCAGCCAGTGTACATGAGACACACTGTGACAACCAGCCAGTGTACATGAGACACACTGTGACAACCAGCCAGTGTACATGAGACAGGCTGTGACAACCAGCCAGTGTACATGAGACAGACTGACAACCAGCCAGTGTACATGAGACAGACTGACAACCAGCCAGTGTACATGAGACAGGCTGACAACCAGCCAGTGTACATGAGACAGACTGTGACAACCAGCCAGTGTACATGAGACAGACTGACAACCAGCCAGTGTACATGAGACAGACTGACAACCAGCCAGTGTACATGAGACAGACTGACAACCAGCCAGTGTACATGAGATAGGCTGTGACAACCAGCCAGTGTACATGAGATAGGCTGTGACAACCAGCCAGTGTACATGAGACAGGCTGTGACAACCAGCCAGTGTACATAAGACAGACTGACAACCAGCCAGTGTACATGAGACAGGCTGACAACCAGCCAGTGTACATGAGACAGGCTGACAACCAGCCAGTGTACATGAGACAGACTGTGACAACCAGCCAGTGTACATGAGACAGACTGACAACCAGCCAGTGTACATGAGATAGGCTGTGACAACCAGCCAGTGTACATGGTGACATATTTTCATTGTAGTAGCTAAAAACTATTCGTCCCCTTGATTAAATACGTGAGTGTTGTGGACACCAGCATGTGTCCTAGTATATCTTATTCACTGTGGACGTTCAGAACGTAATAATGATTCGCTGATCCCGGCCGATACACACGTCAGCATGTGAAAGGGGGGGGGGCAGCTCCGTAGCTGATTGGTTACGTCTCATACCACACGGTCACAACGTCACCGGTTCGATTCCAACCGGCGGCTTTGTTTCATGTCATAGCCCCCCCCCCACCCCACCCCCCGGTTTCCTGTCTGCCTCTTCCTTGCACAGTAAAATAGATTTAAGAAGAAGAAAACAATTGAATTAAGGCACTTCTGGCACTTCTTGTTCCCACGTGCGGCACGGACACACAGCTGAAGCGTCATCCACGGTGGTTTCTAGTTTGGACACTACTCTTTATGCGTTACTGGTTATACTGCAGGCACCACCTGTTCAGGGGATGCAGTCGCTTTGAACGGTTCTCTCCGTGCAGCGTGAGAAGGCCAACTGTCTCCGCTAGAGGGCGCCACACAGCAAAGAACGCCTACATGTCCCAGCTTCTGATCACTGAGTAATAAAAGCCACCGTGGGGCTCCATCAGTGATCCCGGTAGTAGTCCGAATACATCCTCTTACATGCTGTAGTCTAGAGCAAAGCAGTGTGCTGTGTGAGGTGAGACTCGGATGTAAAGTCAGAATAACAGGTTTTCGTGGACCGAAGTGTGTGACTGTTCTGGTTTTCAGGCTCAAACTGCAGCATTTTAAGTCATGAAACATCCAAACCGCTTATCCTACTCTCAGGGTCGCGGGGATGCTGGAGCCTATCCCAGCAGTCAGCGGGCGGCAGGCGGGGAGACCCCCTGGACAAGCCACCAGACCATCACACACACACACCCACACCTAGGGACAATTTAGTATGGCCGATTTACCTGACCTACAGGTCTTCTGTTTGCTTTGGGAAATTACGTATAATTCTTGCGTTTGCTTTGTGAATTGGAATTGAGTAAAATAAAAGCAAAGTGGTTTGAGATGATAGTAGTGGATGAAAAGCTTACAGCACCTGGTATTCCCAGGCGGTCTCCCATCCAAGTATTAACCAGGCCCGACCCTGTTTTGCTTCCGAGATCGGGCGTTGTCAGAGTGGTGTGGCCGTAAGCCGGAGGGACGGCAGCGTACTGGTCCTTAATAGACGATTCACTCGGTTATAGACGAGTCACTGTTATAGACCAGTCACTCTTTTATAGACGATTCACTCTGTTATAGACAAGTCACTCTGTTATAGACGATTCACTCTGTTATAGACGAGTCACTCTGTTATAGATGATTCACTCTGTTATAGACCAGTCACTCTTTTATAGACCAGTCACTCTTTTATAGATGATTCACTCTGTTATAGACGAGTCACTCTTTTATAGACAAGTCACTCTGTTATAGACGAGTCAATCTTTTATAGATGATTCGCTCTGTTATAGACGAGTCACTCTTTTATAGACAAGTCACTCTGTTATAGACGAGTCAATCTTTTATAGATGATTCACTCTGTTATAGACGAGTCACTCTTTTATAGACAAGTCACTCTGTTATAGACGAGTCAATCTTTTATAGATGATTCGCTCTGTTATAGACGAGTCACTCTGTTATAGACGAGTCACTCTTTTATAGACGATTCACTCTGTTATAGACGAGTCACTCTGTTATAGACGAGTCACCCTTTTATAGACGAGTCACTCTTTTATAGATGATTCACTCTGTTATAGACGAGTCACTCTTTTATAGATGATTCACTCTGTTATAGACGAGTCACTCTGTTATAGACGAGTCACTCTTTTATAGACGAGTCACTCTGTTATAGACGAGTCACTCTGTTATAGATGATTCCGCGCCTCATCTTCTGCTATCAGCTTGTTTCACCAGTTTCTGTGACATCTTGTCGCTTTTGCTGTCGAATGAGTCGAGTAAAGTGCAAGAATATGACTAAAAAGGCAAGTTATGAAACATGAATGCGTAAAACATAATCTTCGCCGGACTCCAGCTGTTCTTCTAGATTTAACACAGTACTGTCTTCATGCGTTCAACTCTCAACACCGTCTTCTGCTGCATGTTGTCAGTACTGGAGGGGCGACGTCTTCTGTCTGCTCTGTCCTGCTGTGTTTACATAAAACACGAGTCAGGCAATAGGATGTAAAACATCCTCCTCTTGTGTTGACACCCCCCCACACACACACACCTGTTCCCCTGCCAATCACTGCTGTCACCTGTAAGGTCAGTGCACAAAACCAGATGCATCATTCAAAAAGCAGATGTTTCCCCCAAACTGAAGAAACATGTGTGTAAGATGACTGAAGTACAAACACCAAGTGACTTGTGAGGAAAACAACATCTTGTCTGTTCCATTTGAGAGGAATAAATCATTCCCTTTTACTTCACTGCAGAGTCTCCTGCTGGCGACGCCAGGATTCCCAAGTTGGAAGAATCAAAGTCCCTGTTTTCAGATCATATTTCGACCTGAAAAAGGACTAAAACTAACTGCTGAAGTAGGAAGCTCTCATCCGTCATCCTTCCTCTTCAGTGTCAATGCGGACTCAACTGCCGGAAGATTTGGATCTTGCTCTGGACTCTGGCGACGAGCTGCTTCTGAAGGGGTAAAATCAAACAAAGTTGGATAAATACCAGGAATGATGAAGCAGTGCCTGTCCATTCCTTTTTATGGGTGCTGTCAATGACACTGTTGAAAGCATGCTGCCATTTGTTTAAATCATCACGAGCACCAAACATACGCCCTGGGATTAAATGTAGTGACTGAGAAGGAATCATGAAAGGAGTTCGTACAACTTCCTCGAGCTGCGACGTGGCTGTTGAATCAGTGGTATCTTAAGTGGTGCCCTCTTCTAGAATTGGTTATGATGAGTTTGAAATAAGCCAAAAAACAAATAAAAAGTTCAAGAAAAAAAGAAGGAATTATTCACAAGAACGAGTTCCCATGCATCAGCAAACAATGTCCGTTTTCACATTAGTGACTGGGAATCTAGTCAATTTAATCCATGGGTATGCATGACTCTGCCACTGGGATGCAGAGCGTTGAGGTGAAGGCTCTTCAGTAGGACCACCTTCCCACCACTAAGAATGGTGTTGTCTTGAGGACAAGACTTCTACCATCTTAGACTGATACTAACATGTTTTCTGATCAAAACATGTACAAAGAAAGATTTACTACCACTTTTAACTAACAAATCACTGACAGCTGTTCCAGTATTACAGATTTAGCCATCGGCTGGTCCATTGCAGGGCCCATACAGACCCATGGCAGATCTCCGCTGGGTCAGTCATTTTCAGTGGGTGAAACTGGCTGGGATCTGGCTAGGGGCCGCAATTCTGACTGGCTGGTACTGTATGCTAATGCAAACTAAACAGGGAGCACTCGACTTACCAGTAGGGTCATGAAAACCATGATGGAACTCCACTGGCTTGTACTGGTGATACAGTTCACTTATCTAGTTCCATTTCTGCACACCTTGTGCTTTCGAGCAAGGCAAGGTGGAGACCTGGTTCAAGTGGTGCAGCTGATCAGCATGTAGCAGGCCCGGGAAAGTGGTTTGTGGTGAAATAACCGAGTTTGTCATTTGAAAGTTCATCACGATCAATCAGGTGGCGATAAAGGATTTAGCGTTAGTGGTTAGCTGATTCATAGATGGCTAGCACTTGTGAGAACGCAGGCAACATGCGATGACAACATGCAATGACAAAGTCATGAGCTAAGTCAGGTCAAAGTTGCATTAAGCATATCCTCAATATTAACAGTTAGTAATTAAGAGACTGCTTGAATTGTGAAAGGATGGATCATACTGCCAGTGCCATCGAGAATCAACACAGTGCAGCCTGCAGTTTTCCTTAAGACAGGCTTCATCTTCACTTCAACCCCCTTATTCACATTATCTGATGTGAACCAGGAACCAGGAACAGGAACAATTTATTGTCCTTTCTATCATGTACTTGTGTACACAAAAGAAACGAAATTTCATTTCACCCAGCCCACAGCAGTGCAACACAAAAGATAAAAACACATCTAAAATTTCCAAAAACATACAAAAACAGAGAGGAGAAGGAACACCAGCCAGGATGACTGTCAGAACTGCTGGTCTTCATGTGCTGGCAGTTAGCTTAGCCTGCCCCGCTTCCGTGTCCTGTCAGACCGCCCTCGGTGCTTCCTCCTCAGGCGCAGCTCCAGGCAGGGCCATGGTCCCTGGGCCCAGAGGATGCAGCAGACCAGGCTCCCCCAGCCGACCCAACGCCAGCTCTCCCAGCCAGACTCCTTCGGCACACCTCCCCCACACTCCACATGACGACACAAACGCAGACGCAGACAAAAACACTGCACAGTCGACACTAGGCGAGGCCGCCACCAGACCGCCTCGGCGTTTCCTCTCAGGCACAGCTCCGGCCAGGGCCGTGGTCCCTGGGCCCAGAGGATGCAGCAGACCAGGCTCCCTCAGCCGATCCAACGCCAGCTCTCCAGCGATTAAACGAAAAAACAAATCGAAGATCAAAATAAAAACTTCATATGATGACACGAACTTAGACGCAGACGTAGACACAGAGGCTCAAAATAATTCAAGTGGGGTTTAATGGCTACGGTGGGTGGGCGTGGTTTGTGTGTGGGGGGTGGGGTTGTATGAGTTTCAGTGCCCAGGGGGCACTAATCCAGCCTTGCTAATGCCTAAACATAACCATTTCTGACCTTATACCTAAACTGCTCCCCCTGTCACCTCATGTGATGTCGGGAGAGGCGCGCTGGCCGCAACCCCGTGATGTCAGTTTTCTTATTCTATTTGCACTAATTTATCAAATTCTATTTTATCATCCCTTTAATTGCACAACTAATAGTATATAAGGTTGTGCAATTAAGGGGGTGTGTAAATCTGATTGATGATCCACATGTTTGATTTGGCAAAGGTTTTAAGCCAGATGACCGCCCTGACGCAACCCTCCCCATTTATCCTGGCTAGGGACCGGAACTAAGAATGCACCGGCTTGTGCATCGTCAGCGTCTGGGTTTAAGTATAACGTGTGTATATACACTCACTGGCCACTTTATTAGGTACACCTTGCTAGTACCGGGTTGGACCCCCTTTTGCCTTCAGAACTGCCTTAATCCTTCGTGGCATAGATTCAACAAGGTACTGGAAACATTCCTCAGAGAGTTTGGTCCATATTGACATGATAGCATCACGCAGTTGCTGCAGATTTGTCGGCTGCACGTCCATGATGCGAATCTCCCGGTCCACCACATCCCAAAGGTGCTCTATTGGATTGAGATCTGGTGACTGTGGAGGCCATTTGAGTACAGTGAACTCATTGTCATGTTCAAGAAACCAGTCTGAGATGATTCGAGCTTGATGACATGGCGCGTTATCCTGCTGGAAGTAGCCATTAGAAGATGGGAACACTGTGGTCATAAAGGGATGGACATGGTCAGCAACAATACTCAGGTAGGCTGTGGCGTTGACACGATGCTCAATTGGTACTAAGGGGCCCAAAGTGTGCCAAGAAAATATCCCCCACACCATTACACCACCACCACCAGCCTGAACCGTTGATACAAGGCAGGATGGATCCAAGCTTTCATGTTGTTGACGCCAAATTCTGACCCTACCATCCGAATGTCGCAGCAGAAATCGAGACTCATCAGACCAGGCAACGTTTTTCCAATCTTCTATTGTCCAATTTTGGTGAGCCTGTGCGAATTGTAGCCTCAGTTTCCTGTTCTTAGCTGACAGGAGTGGCACCCGGTGTGGTCTTCTGCTGCTGTAGCCCATCTGCCTCAAGGTTCGACGTGTTGTGCGTTCAGAGATGCTCTTCCGCATACCTCGGTTGTAATGAGTGGTTATTTGAGTTACTGTTGCCTTTCTATCAGCTCGAACCAGTCTGGCCATTCTCCTCTGACCTCTGGCATCAACAAGGCATTTTCGCCCACAGAACTGCCGCTCACTGGATATTTTCTCTTTTTCGGACCATTCTCTGTAAACCCTAGAGATGGTTGTGCGTGAAAATCCCAGTAGATCAGCAGTTTCTGAAATAGTCAGACCAGCCTGTCTGGCACCACCAACCATGCCACGTTCAAAGTCACTTAAATCACCTTTCTTCCCCATTCTGATGCTCGGTTTGAACTGCAGCACATCGTCTTGACCATGTCTACATGCCTAAATGCATTGAGTTGCTGCCATGTGATTGGCTGATTAGAAATTTGCGTTAACGAGCAGTTGGACAGGTGTGCCTAATAAAGTGGCCGGTGAGTGTAATTTGTGTATACTTTGTGTATAATTTGAAAGCCACCTCCTACAAAAATGCTCGGCGTCCCTTTGGCCACCCGCATATCCTACAAGCACCGCCGGTGACGGCAAGGCACGCCTGTGACATCTGACCCAACGACTCACCGACCCAACGACGGACTGACCCATGGACCGACCCACCAACTCACTGAGCCACGAACTGACTAACCGACCCACGGACCGACTCACCGACGGACTGGCCCAACGATGGACTGACCCATGGATCCACCGACTCACTGACGGACCGACCGATCCAACGACTCACTGACCCACCGACGGACCGGCCCATTGGGTCACCGACCTACGGACTGACTCACTGACGGACCGACCGACCCACCAATGGACCGACCCAATGACCGACTGACCTGAATCTCCGACCCATTCATAGACTGACTCACTTACCCACTGACTCATCGACCCACGGACCGACTCACCGATGGACCGACCCACCGACTCATCGACCCACGGACCTACCCATTGACCCACGGACCAACTCACCCACGGACCTACCCACCGACTCATCGACCCACGGACCCACTCACCCACGGACCGGCGGACAGATCTCAACCGCTTTACGATCACGCTGGTCTGCTGTAGCACGCGCGCGCCTTTTAGTGGTTACGCCGGTGCGTGTGTCGGTGCGTGTGTCGGTGGGCGGACCGGGCTGGCGACAAACTGAAAGTGGGTGTGGGTGAGGCGCGGGACAGCGTGGAGGAGCCGGCCGTCTGACGACAGACCTCAACAAAACGTTCCGTTTCTGTTCCGTCACGACGTGGGGTGAGCGTGACGTCCGAGAGGGAAACTGATCCCGCTCGCGGGATATTAACAGACAAGCTGGGAAGTGAAGCGGACCGGACGTGGGTGCGTCTCACTGGCTGCACGTTGTGGATTTCCAGGTCAGTGGAAGGTAAGACAAAGCTCCGTCTGCTCTCGTTCATATTCCCGCGACTTGGTCCGCATGCCGGATTTGCGGCGCGGCGAACGGCATCCGGACGCCGGGCTGCTGTTGTCCAGCTGTCAGTCTGCACGAGCCCGGCAGTCTGCACGAGCCTGGCAGCAGATGAATGACTGACAGAAACTCCGGCGTGTGCGTCGTTATTAGAAAGGCTCCGGTGCTGCTCAGACACACTTCAGCTTGTTCTCAAATGAAGATGCTCTGGACCAGATGCTTAAGAAAGTTCATTATCTATCTATCTATCTATCTATCTATCTATCTATCTATCTATCTATCTATCTATCTATCTATCTATCTATCTATCTATCTATCTATCTATCTATCTATCTATCTATCTATCTATCTATCTATCCATCCGGTATATCGGTGTGTTCCTCCTGGGGGTCATTGGTCCGTGTTGTGTCGGTGTGTCGTGGAGTTCCAGCAGCTGTACAAGTTCATCACCCGTGAGCGTGTTCTCTGTACAGCCTCGCTATTTTTTATTCTTAGTTTTCATTTGCTCGGTCAGATATGCCGGATTTGGTGCCAGGGGTTTCCACTGAGCTCGAAATTCCGGGGAGGAACAGCGTTCACTTGGCAAACAGGGTTCCCTCCTCAGAGAAGGATGTGGAGTCACCAGGAGTCCACACAGTGGAGCTCCACCTGATGGTGCCGGACTCCCCCGGACCTCAGTCTACTGCTGGACTAGACAGCAATGAGCTGTGGCCGTAACAAGTTAGGATCAAAATCATACTCACGATCACTTCATTCACCACATCTAAAGGATATGTATTGTAGCGAATTCGGGGGACAACGCAACCACAGAAAGTGCCGCGGCCGGGAAGCGAACCCGTATCGCCCGCACCGCAGGAGACATCGCTAATCGCTAGACTAAAGGGTCAGACCCGCGAGCTAGCGGCCAGCGTGTCTACTTATCCATGCACGTTACAGTATGTTCTGACTTGGTCGTGAGCAGAAGAGCATGAAATCACAAGTCCTGAAATCACAAGTCCTGAAATCACAGGTCCTGAAATCACAAGTCCTGAAATCACAAGTCCGGAAACAGCGATAAGTTGGTAGAATAAATCAACATATAGTAGGATACTGCACATAGTGAAATGCATGCAGTACAGTAAAGTACAGTATGTATGACACATGGAGGACTGTGTGTGTGCAGGTTTTCATTCTGATTTCATCACTTAGTCCTCCTGCCGCTGGTGTCACATGGCTGAGTGATGGACTGGGATGAAAAGCTGATCACACCCGGTTCTCCATGGCACGTGGTTGAATATTACTGTTCTGCAGATTGAATCGGGTCAGTACAAACTGCAGGAGCGGGAGCGGGAGGGAGTCAAGAACAGTGAAGAGAGCAGTCACTGATTGTATCCCAGCCGACCCTGGAGGACAGGGTCCACATCTAGACAGGATGAACCCTCTTCCTGTGCTGCTTTCAGTTTCCTGTTGGTAACGGACACACGTAGTAGTCGTCTCTCTCTCGCTCTCTCTCTTTCTCTCTCCCTCTATTCATTCTCTCTCCCTGTCTCTCTATTCTCCCTCTCTATTCTTTTTCTCTCTATTCTCCCTCTCTATTATTTTTCTCTCTATTCTCCCTCTCTATTCTTTTTCTCTCTATTCTCCCTCTCTATTCTTTTTCTCTCTCTATTCATTCTTTCTCTTTTCTCTCTATTCTCTCTCTCTATTAATTTTCTCTCTATTCTCTATATATATTCACGATGCTGTTTTTGTGTTTATAAACACGTTAAGAGCGCGTTTAACAGTAGGTTTTTGCTACTTCACGGTGATGGACGATGTGGGAAGTGTTGGCAGTGTGTGGTGTTATAACAGTGTAACAGTGTAACAGCGTAACAGTGTAACAGCGTAACAGCGTAACAGTGTAACAGCGTAACAGTGTAACAGCGTAACAGTGTAACAGCGTGACAGTGTAACAGTGTGACAGTGTAACAGTGTAACAGCGTAACAGTGTAACAGCGTAACAGTGTAACAGTGCAACAGCGTAACAGTGTAACAGCGTAACAGTGTAACAGTGCAACAGCGTAACAGTGTAACAGCGTAACAGTGTAACAGCGCAACAGTGTAACAGTGTAACAGCGTAACAGTGTAACAGCGTAACAGTGCAACAGTGTAACAGCGTAACAGTGTAACAGCGTAACAGTGCAACAGCGTAACAGCGTAACAGTGTAACAGTGTAACAGCGTAACAGTGTAACAGTGTAACAGTGTAACAGCGTAACAGTGTAACAGTGTAGCTGTGTTGTGTAGTGGATGTGGAGCTGGTCTCGGGGAGTGTCCTGACATGATTTACATTCTGTGACTCTTGTGTTACTGACCATGTTGCTCTTTGTGTTGTTTTTGTTTTGTGATTTTTATTAAAAGTATTGTTGAAAAAGTCTCTCTATATTATTTTTTCTCTCTCCATTAATTCTTTCTCTCTCTATTCTCTCTCTATTCATTCTTTATCGCTCTCTTTTCTCTCTGTTCATTCTTTCTCCCCCTCTCTATTCTCCCTCTCTCTATTCATTCTCTCTCCATTCTCTCTCTTTCTATTCATACTCTGTCTCTCTCCTGCTCTCTCTCTCTTCATTCTCCCTCCCTCCCTCTATTCATTCTCTCTCTCTCTGTCTCACCCTCTCTCTCTCTCTCTCTCTCTCTCTCTCTCTCTCTCTCTCTCTCTCTCTCTCTCTCTCTCTCTCTCTCTCTCTCTCTCTCTCTCTCTCTCTCTCTCTCTCTCTCTCTCTGTCTCTCTCTGTCTCTCCTGCTCAGTATAACCTGGCATACTGGGTCCAGCATGTCCCAGCGTGTTGCATAGTAAAACACACATGACAATGGCAGCAGAGTTATTTCCGGGCTGTTTCTGTATGCAATGTGTCTGTATGTAGACGTGTCTGTATATAGATGTGTCTGTATATAGATGTGTCTGTATGTAGACGTGTCTGTATGTAGACGTGTCTGTATATAGATGTGTCTGTATGTAAACCAGAGGTGAACTCAGGCACCATGCATCACTGTATCAAGCTGCCCTTGTCTCACTACATATCTTATGTCCGTGTGCCGTGAGTGTGCCCCTCTACGCCAGCCCAGCAGCAGGTGGTAGGATCATGTTGGTCTCCATGGTGCTGGAACCTCTCACCTCAAGCCTGCCGTCTGACACATGCACGTCAGCAAGGATGCAGAGGGGCCTCACAGGTGCTTTCAGCTGAAACCATGTGGCTAAAGCTGGATGCACGTTTGTTGTTTTAGGTGGAGGCACCAGACTCCACCAGTGAGCCTCTCCGTAGCAGCCACACTGCTGATATAGTCCAAAGTCTTTGTTTTGGGATTATTTTTGAGTTTTGTTTAGACAGGAAACTGGTGTTGATGGGGAGGAAGCCTTGGAAGTTGAGAGGAGGGGAGGGAAACCCTGAGGTAGATGCTGCCTGGATGCCGGAACACATGAGGTGTTTGGTGATGGGGGTCATGAAGTGTTTGGTGACGGGGGTCATGAGGTGTTTGGTGACAGGGGTCATGAGGTGTTTGGTGATGGGGGGACACGAGGTGTTTGGTGATGGGGGACACATGAGGTGTTTGGTGATGGGGGGACACGAGGTGGTTGGTGATGGGGGACACATGAGGTGTTTGGTGACAGGGGACATGAGGTGTTTGGTGACGGGGGGACACGAGGTGTTTGGTGACGGGGGAGGACACATGAGGTGTTTGGTGACAGGGGTCATGAGGTATTTGGTGATGGGGGGACACGAGGTGGTTGGTGATGGGGGACACATGAGGTGTTTAGTGTCTGGGGTCTTGAGGTGTTTTAGTGATGGGGGTCATGAGGTGTTTGGAGATGGGGAGGACACATGAAGTGTTTGGTGATGGGGTCATGAGGTGTTTGATGACAGGGGACATGAGGTGTTTGGTGATGGGGGGACACGAGGTGTTTGGTGATGGGGGACACATGAGGTGTTTGGTGATGGGGGGACACGAGGTGGTTGGTGATGGGGGACACATGAGGTGTTTAGTGTCTGGGGTCTTGAGGTGTTTTAGTGATGAGGGTCATGAGGTGTTTGGAGATGGGGAGGACACATGAAGTGTTTGGTGATGGGGTCATGAGGTGTTTGGTGACAGGGGGTCATGAGGTGTTTGGTGTCTGGGGTCTTGAGGTGTTTTAGTGATGGTGGTCATGAGGTGTTTGGAGACTGGGAGGACACATGAAGTGTTTGGTGATGGGGGACACATGAGGTGTTTGGTGACGGGGTCATGAGGTGTTTGGTGACAGGGGGTCATGAGGTGTTTGGTGACGGGGGAGGACACATGAGGTGTTTGGGGCGGGGGGGGACACATGAGGTGTTTCGTGATGGGGGGACACATGAGGTGTTTGGGGCGGGGGGGCACGTGAGGTCATGTGACTCAGCCTGGCGTGCCGTCTGTTTTCACTCTGCTCCTCTGGAAGATGAAATGATCAAGATTTGAGCTGATCCCCAGTGATCTGGGAGGGGATTTCTCTAATCCTTCCTGTAAATCTCTCTGTCTCCCTGGTTTTCTCTCCGTGTTTCCCTCCATCCGTCCATCCATCCATCTGTCTCTCGGTCCTGTTTCTATCCTCCGATCAATTTGTCTCTCAGTCTCACTTTCACTGCATGTTTCTTCCTCTCTGTGTTAAAGTCTCTTTTTCTCTCCAACCATCTCTCTTAAACTTTTTTCTCCCCTGTCTCTCTCTGTTTCTGTCTCTCTTGATGCTTCTCCTCCCTCCTCTCTCAGCCACGTGTTGCTGTGTCTCAGGCGGCTCTCTGGCTTGTGGGCTGCAGACTGGCGATGGGAGGACAGCTTTATGGATGGGAGATGAGGGAGGAAATGAGTGGAGACAGGAACAAACTGATGAACTTGCTGGTCAATGTTGGGATGGGTAATTTCTTGCATACTGGGGATTATGAAGTATGGACAGAGAGGAGTCACCCAGGGGTCAGACAGATGGGGAAGATGTCTGCAGTCAGTCAGTCAGTCAGTCAATCTGTCTGTGCAACGTCTGTCTCAGTTCAGGCACAGTCTGCTACTGCTGGTCCTGGATCAGCTCGGTCTCATGTGGTGTGCCTTGCTCAGGGGTACATTGACCATAGCTTACATGGGAGGGCAGAGCGTCCCTCCTTCACCTAACACTTCAACACACCTGATAACTGAGAATGCTGCTTTCTCGTTTGTTTGATGAACGTCAACAAAACTGTGTCTGCTACATACGAGGAACTATAAGCTAGCAGTTACTGACGTTGTTTGAATTCCTACAGCGGACAGCTAAATAAATTGCAGATGGTCCACAAAAAGAAAAAAGAAAAAAAGAAGCTAAAATGAAGAAATTTTGATTTCCTCTTCATGTGGGTAAAGAATTTCACATCCCCTACCTCAATGGCCCATTGATAACAATGCTGTCCCACGGCCAAGGTTCTCCTGAGGGACTCCAGACCTCCCTGTGGAGATACTGAATAGCTCCTCTCTATATCAAAGAGACCACAATTATGGCCTCCACCCCCCACCCCCTCGCCCCCCAAATATTCTTTTCAGATTCACTCTATCCACTTCCCCCATGCACTACCCTCACCAGCATCTGCATCTGTGGACAATTATCATTAGCTTCTCATAGAGGGCCAGCCAACAGAGGAAGCTCTTGTATTGGGTCTCCCAGCATGAGGCTGCTGGCCGGGGATGGAGGGATAGCAGGATGGAGGAATTGGAGGCAGGGGTGGGCGGATGGATGAATGGCTGCTGAGGAGGTCTATTCATGTCTCCAGGGTGAGGCCATACTTGATGGCACTTGTATTGTGACAGTAACCTTCCTGTCTCCACAAAGCAGCTCCATATGCGTCTCTCTCTCTCTCTCTCTCTCTCTCTCTCTCTCTCTCTCTCTCTCTCTCGCTATCTATTCATCTCTCTATTCAACTAAATTTAATTTCACATATTTTACTGCCATTTGTATTCGGAAACAGCATTGTCTAAACTGCCAGATAGATATTTTTCTCTTGCTCTCTATCTCAGTTATTCCCTGTCTCTGACTCTCTCTTCATTTCTTACTCCGTCATTCATTCCGTCAGCCTCTCGTTCTGTCCGTATTTTTCTCAAATACCTCGCGCCCCGTCGTACGCGAGACCCGGGTTCGCGTCCCGGCTGCGGCGGTACCCGGCTGCTTCGCCACATTGGTGCCAGAAGTGGGATGGCGAGACCGTGAGGCCATCAGAAGCGCGTGCGCCTAGAGGCGTGAGGACACTGGTATGCTGAAGCCCAGGGACGCGCTTCCCGAAGGAGGGGGGCAGTGTAACAATCACAGATGAGTTGACTTGCTAGCCGGTAGGCTAACGAGTCGGACCCGTTGGTCGACTGCTTAACGTAGTCGCCTGTGGCTTTGGAGACCTGGGTTCACGTCCCAGCTACGGCGGATTCCCAGCTGCCCCCTAGGGTAGCGAATCATTACGCGGATTGACAAGACCGCCATCTGTGCTGTGCCCTCACAGGGTACCGATGGAAACTATCAAATCCGTTGTAGTGACCCCTGGGAAACAGGGAACAGGTCGAAAGAAGAAGAAGAATGTAAACGAACGATTGATGTGAATGATATAAAATAAAGAGCTCATGCAACTCAGATCTGTGTCTTAATCAGGATGTCCTCTTCATGAGAATTCGATGTAAACTATGTGAAGATATCAGAGAAATCCCCCTGATGACTTGTGTAAATGCTCTGACATCACGTGGGCTCAGCACACGGCCAGTAAGACTGGGAGTACTGGGACGACGGCTCATTACATCAAGTGTTTGTTAAAGGACATTGTTGGTCTGATTCATACTGGCTGCCTTCCCAGTCCCTTTCCACCTTCTGGTCTGTGGAAGCTGATTTGGGCTTTACGTGTTTTGTCTCTTCTGTATTGAAAAGTGGCACCGGTGGGTTTCTCAGCATTGAGTCTATGTGACGTCACGCATCACTCTTCCAGCAGACTGCATGGCGCCCCCTAGTGGCATTACAACATTCATTCATTCATCTTCAGCTGCTTCTCCGGTGGCAGCAAGCTAAGTAGGGCACTCCAGATGTCCCTCTCCCCAGCAACGCCGTCCAGCTCCTCCTGGGGTATCCCAAGGCGTTCCCAGGCCAGATTGGACATGTAGTCCCTCCAGCGAGTTCTGGGTCTACCCCGGGGTCTCCTCCCAGTTGACTGTGCTTGGTAAACCTCCAAAGGAAGGCGCCCAGGAGGCATCCTAATCACATGCCCGAACCACTTCAACTGGCTCCATTCGACACGAAGGAGCAGCGGCACTACTCCGAGCTCCCTCCAGATGTCCGAGCTCCTCACCCTATCTCTAAGGCTGAGCCCAGACACCCTACGGAGGAAACTCATTTCAGCCACTTGTATCCATGATCTCACCCTTTCGGTCACTACCCAAAGCTCATCACCATAGGTGAGGCCTGGAACGAAGACTGACTGGTAAATTGAGACCTTTGCCTTCCGGTTCAGCTCCCTCTTCACCACAACGGTCCGGTACAACGTCCGCATTACTGCTGATGCTGCACCGATCCGCCTGTCAGTCTCCCGCTCCATCCTACCCTCACTCGTGAACAAGACCCTGAGATACTTGAACTCTTTCACTTCGCATTACAACAGACATACAGAAACATTATCACTAGTGGACACACAGGACTCACACTTTTTTACAGGATCTTAATATTACAAACTACGAAACCAATTTTAGTTACATTTTCTATCCCTTTAAAAAAGCTTATCCCTCGATAATAACATCAGCCAGCAGCTCCAGTAGAGCCGTGTAGTAGACAATAGTAGAAAACACGTTGCTGTTTCCACAGATTTTTGTCATCATTTGGTTTCTCATGAAAGGCAGAACATCTGAATATTAAGAGGATCCTGCTTCAGAGACTTCTTGCTCAACTAGTTTTGCATATGACACATTCACACAGGTCAAAGATTAAAAAAAACTGGGCTGTAATTCTCTCTCTCTCTCCCTCTCGCAGTCTGTCTCTCATTTCAATTCAGTTCAGTTCAGTTCAGTGATGCTTTATTGGCATGACTGCATTAATTACAATGTTGCCAAAGGAAAACATGTCAATAGAACAAAACAAAACAAAAGAAGAAAAAAAATGAAGAAGGAATAGATAGATCTGGCAGAAACAGATCAGCACTTGAACAGCAACTGACAGTAATTGACAATGTTTTGGTCACTCACTGCGGCACAATGTAGCATTCTGGCAAATTGTGCCGCAAGGTGTGACCTTTGACCGTCTCCTAAAATAAGTGGCCATTGTTCTTTCTCATCCAGGAGTAGAACATTTGGAATCTGGTTTTCAAATTTCTCCTGGTGTTTTTCTCTTATGTTCTGGAATTTCTCACAATTTAGCAGGAAGTGCATCTCTGTCTCCACCTCACCTGCCATACAGGTCCCGCTTCCCGGATGTCCCATCACACTTTTTCTTTGGCCTGAGTGTAAGAATGAACAGAAGAGGTTCATTCACAGCTTAAGATCTGACACTGGGCAGGTGCTGACTGACCATACTGCGATTCATAAGTGTGCTGTCAGCTTCTACAGTAACCTATTTAGCTGTGAGCATAGAGAGGAGCAGGCAGTGGCTCAGGGTTTTTATATCGATCTCCCTCAGGTGGACTGGCAGAGCAATGTAGAGTTGGAAGCAGCTCTTTCTTCTGATGAACTCTATGCTGCTCTGCAGAGTATGCAGAGTGGGAAAGCTCCTGGAATTGATGGTCTATCTGTTGATTTTTACAAATCTTTCTGGTCAGTGATCGGGGGGGATCTGCTGGTGGTGCTAAATGGCAGTCACGCCAGAGGGCATCTGCCATTGAGCTGCAGGCGGGCGGTTCTCACCTTGCTGCCCAAGAAAGGTGACCCACAGTCCATTACAAACTGGAGGCCTGTGTCACTGCGTTGCACTGATTATAAGCTCCTCTCAAAGGTGCTAGCAACCAGACTGAGCAAAGTGATGGGACAGGTCATTCATTGTGACCAGACCTACAGTGTACCTGGCAAGTTGGTTTCAGATAACATCATTCTGATTTGAGACTTTTTAGAGATCTGTAGGCTGTTTGGCCTCAACACTGGCATCATTTTGATTGATCAAGAAAAAGCCTTTGATCGTGTTGAGCATGAATATCTGTGGCTCACATTGAGGGCCTTTGGTTTTTGTCCTGGCTTTATTAGCAAACTTAAGGTTCTGTATTGTGACATTCAGAGCATGCTGAAAATTAATGGTGGTTTGAGTGCGCCTCTTCAAATGCAAAGGGGGATTAAACAAGGCTGCGCCCTCTCGGGCATGTTATACTCCCTAGCATTTGAGCCATTGTTACACAAACTCAGATCTGACCTTCGGGGTATAACTATCCCAGCTTGCAGTGCACCCTTAAAACTGTCAGCCTATGCGGATGATCTAGTAATTCTGGTGAACAGTCAGCAGGATATTGACATGTTGGAGAGGGACATCGTCCGGTTTGGCTCAATATCTTCGGCCAAGGTGAACTGGATCAGAAGTGAGGCTGTCAGTGTTGGGGTTGTACTGGAGAAAAAGCTCGGGGTTGAATTGGAAGGTGGGGGGGGGCTGAAATATCTAGGAGGGTTTCTAGGTGATCAGTCTGTTGTTCTTAAAAACTGGGAAAATTTTCTTGAAAAGGTCAAAGGTCGGTTGGCAAAGTGGAAGTGGATCATAATCGAGATGTCCTACAGAGGTCGGGTCCTGATTGTCAACAACTTGATATCATCAATGATATGGCATCGCCTGTCAGTTGTTGACCCCCCACCAGGCCTGCTGTCCAAGATCCAGGCTCTTCTTGGGACAAACTGCACTGGGTGCCTCAGTTTATGCTGTACCTGCCAAGGGTTGAAGGATGGCAGGGCCTGATCCACCTGAGAAGCAGGGGGGCTATCTTCCGTTTCCAGTTCCTGCAAAGGTTTCTGTGTGGTCCTGCTGAGTTAGTGTGGAGGTCACTGGCTTGCACCATTCTGAGTCAGCTAGGCGGCCTGGGACTGGACAGATCTCTGGTTTTGAGGGACTTGAAACAGCTTAACATCAAGGACTTACCTGCTTTCTACTGTGGGCTGTTCAAGGTGTGGAATTTGTTAAACAAAGAGAGACTGAGACAACACAGTTCTTTGTTACGTCCTTTCGACGTAAAGGAGCAGCGGCTCTACTCCGAGCTCCCTCCGGATGTCCGAGCTCCTCACCATATCTCTAAGGCTGAGCCCAGACACCCTACGGAGGAAACTCATTTCAGCCGCTTGTATCCATGATCTCACCCTTTCGGTCACTACCCAAAGCTCATGACCATAGGTGAGGGCTGGAACGAAGACTGACTGATAAATTGAGAGCTTTGTCTTCCAGCTCAGCTCCTTCTTCACCACAACGGTCCGGTACAACGTCCACATTACTGCTGATGGTGCACCAATCCGCCTGTCAATCTCCCGCTCCATCCTACCCTCACTCGTGAACAAGACCCCGAGATACTTGAACTCCTTCACTTCGCATTACAACAGACAAACAGAAACATCATCACTAGTGGACACACAGGACTCACACTTTTTTTACAGGATCTTCCGTTTCCAGTTCCTGCAAAGGTTTCTGTGTGGTCCTGCTGAGTTAGTGTGGAGGTCGCTGGCTTGCACCATTCTGAATCAGCTAGGCGGCCTGGGACTGGACAGATCTCTGGTTTTGAGGGACTTGAAACAGCTTAACATCAAGGACTTACCTGCTTTCTACTGTGGGCTGTTCAAGGTGTGGAATTTGTTAAACAAAGAGAGACTGAGACAACACAGTTCTTTGTTTTGGCTGCTCCAGGAACCAATCATACATGGCTTCCGTTTCAGTGCAGTCTGTCAAGTGGGGCCAACTCTGCTGAGGCGGTTCTGCGTGTCAAACTTGGTGACTCTGGGACTTGTAGTTCAGCTTGCAGGCCCAGACATGGACAATCCAGATCCTCTTGCCTCCCGCTTAGAGCTGAGATCAACTCGCATCATCACTCTGCTGCTTACCAAATGGAGAGAAGCTCTCACAAGTGGTGAGCGGACGCTGTTGGTCCAGCATTACAATGGCTCTGTTAGACCTGATGAGAAGGATGTTTCCCCTTCAATGAACATTTCCCCAGATTTAAAGGACTGTACAGGACCTCTTTTAAAAGTGAGAATCCCTCTGTGTTTTTTTTTCAGGATCCAAATGGAAAGTCAGTGTTCAAAATGTTTGTTAAAGTTCTGCACGGGGACAAATTAAATGGTAAACCTGACACCCCATGGAGGGCTCACCTAGGTCTGAGGGACAGTGTTGGTCCTGAGTGGAGAGCGCTGTACAAACCACCATTGGTCAAAAGAGCTGCAGACCTGCAGTGGAGGGTCTTACATGGTATCGTGGCGGTTAATGCTTTTGTCTCTGTCATTAATTCTGATGTTAGCCATGAGTGCCCATTGTGCTCTTGTCGTGAAACTGTCTTTCATTGCTTCATGGAATGTTGTCGACTACTGCCACTGTTTACATTACTGGAAAATGTTTTTGGGTTATTTGGGGAGGTCTTTTCCAAACCCATGTTCAATCTGGGCTACAGGTACTCACGGAAAAACAAGGCCAAATGCAGCTTCTTAATGTCGTTCTGGGGAGTGCAAAGATGGCCGTGTACCTGAGCAGAAGGAACAGGATGGAGGATGCTGGGGATGATGATGCTGTTTTTGTGTTTATAAAAATGTTAAGAGCTCGTTTGAAAGTAGATTTTTGCTACTTCAAATTGATGGAGGATCTGGAAAGTTTTGGCAGTGTGTGGTGTTGTAAAGATGTGCTTTTGCTGTGTTGTGGATGATGAGCTGGTCTTGGGGAGTGTCCTGACATGATTTAGATTCTGTCAATCTGACGTTACTGACCATGTTGGTGTTTGTGTTGCAATTTTCGTGTGATTTTTATTAAAGTATTGTGGAAAGTCTCTGTCTCTCTCTCTCTCGAAGCAGACCGGAAGTGCGAGTGAGGACGGAGGAGCATCGTGTTGCTTCGGTATAAACGAGTTTCTAAAACGAGCTTTTTCCCTATTTTTCTATCCGTCTTGTCCTTTGTCATTTGTTTTCTTGTTGTCTTTTAGTTATTTAGTTTTTTTTGGTGACAAGTCTGAGTGGAGTCCCCCCCCCCCGGTAGCGGTGCTACCGCCCTCAGCAGGGCAGTATGGCCGCTGTGGGAGGTGGAGGGACGGCGTTTGAAAAGCTGACACGCGACGCTGTTAAAGTGGCTCCGGTAGTCACATGCTAGGTGAACATGTGGGATATGGAAGCATGAAATCAGCATCCAGGATGAACAGTGCTGTGGTCATGTGCATCG
Organism: Lampris incognitus; assembly: GCF_029633865.1. Lineage (NCBI taxonomy): Eukaryota > Metazoa > Chordata > Actinopteri > Lampriformes > Lampridae > Lampris > Lampris incognitus. The sequence continues at coordinate 4,867,554 of NC_079227.1, forward strand.
ATAGTGGTGATAAAACCAACCAGGAGGTGGACAGCGATGTGGTGATTAAGGACACGTTGACCCCCGTTCTGCCGCTGGTTCATCCTGCCACGAGAATCACCATTTCTAATGCCCCCCCGGTCATGAGGGAGGCCGCTTTACAGAAGGAGCTTGCAAGATATGGACAGCTAGTGTCCCCGATAAAAATGGTCTCTTCGGGATGCCAGTCTCCTCACTTGAGACACGTTGTGTCCCATAGGAGACGAGGCTTCATGATTCTGAGAGATAATGAGGAGGGTTTGGATCTGAAGCTTAAGTTCAGGATCGACGAGTCTGACTACATTGTGTTCATTACATCCGGCATGATGAAATGTTTTGGCTGTGGGTCTGAGGGGCGTTTAATAAGGTCTTGTCCCGACAGGAGTGAGGGAGGGTCTGATCCTCAAGGGCCGCCTTCGTCTCCTGATGCCGCCACGAGCGGCGCATCTCCGGCTGAAGACGGCGCTGCCGAGTCGGCACAGGGCAGACAGGAGGCCGGGGAGCGAGGGGCAGGAGAAATAGACCAGGTGGTGGAACAGAAAGAGTCCGAGGCTGGAGAACACAAGGAAAACGGACGGACTGAGCAGGCAGGAGAGGGAGGTGGGCAGGCAGGCTGAGCAGGTTAAAAAAGGTGACCACGATGAGAAGGTGACAGGACTTGAACAGGCGGAAGCTGATGGAAATGAAAACAGTGAGAACAGGGATCATAGCAAGTTGGCTGGGCGAGATATGAACTGTGGTCAGAAGAAGCAAATCCAGCAGACTGCTGTTAGCGTGGCAGAGTCTGTACTTGAGGAAGAGGAAGAGATGCTGTCGGATGATGAAATAAAATTTTAAAAGTCTATTAAAAGGAAGCCCACAGAGGGTAGACAGGACAATTTAAAAACAAAGGTAAAAAGCCAACCTCCTCTTCATCTGAGGAGGACACAGGAGAAAGTGACTGTGAGTTGGGTTCCTCTCCTCATACACAGGTGAACACTGAAAGGCGCTGTGCTTTCCTGAAAATCAGGAAGTTTTTACAGGTCACCGAGGGTTTGAGGGCGCTCAGGGTGGAAAATTAATTTCCAGACTTGCAGCTTTTTGTTGACTCAGTCAGATGTTTTATGAAAAACACAGAAGATTTGGAGGTGAACACGTTTACTGACCAGGAAGTCTTCAGACTGAGGAAACTGGTACAGAAAGTGAAATTGCAACTCCTTGATGATGCTTTAGACAAATTTGGTCGACGAGTGTGTTGCACTGGGCGATCTTCCTCTTACTGCTGCTGGAGGAGCCACTGATTCATGGAGCCAGGCTGGATGTCCACCACTGGTGCTCTCCAGGACTTTCCAGAAACTGGTTTCCATCACCCTACAGAGCAGAGCTTCTACACAGAAATTCAATTCAATTCAATTCAATTCAATTTATTGTCATTATAAACAACGTGCAGGCACATGTTAAAAATGAAATGAGGGCCGTGGCTTCACCAAACAGTGCAGGACAGACAAACATAGAAATGGCCTTTTTCCCAGAACTGGGGGTTGTATTGTGCATAGCGGGAGTTGATGAAGATGTTTTTCTTTTTTTATTTGTGTAATGAGGGAAAGTCCTGGCCGTGTTATTGTCTTTGTTTCATTTTGTTTCTTTGGTATGTAAACTTTGTAAACACAACATCCACTGCACGTTGTGCGTCTTGGGACAGAGATCCCTCCTCTGTTGCTCTCCCTGAGGTTTCTTCCTATTTTTTTCTCCCTGTTAAAGGGTTTTTTTAGGCAGTTGTTCCTCATCTGATATGAGGGTATAAGGACAGGAAGTTGTGTTGAGGGGAATTTGTGTGTGTTTATGTTGGGCTGTTTTATTTTGAATTTCTCTTTTTGCAAATACTTGTTTAGACCACTCAGTGGTCTTTTTTTCCTGACACGTCTTTTTTGTATGTAGGTCAGGTGAATCGGCCGTACTAAATTGTCTCTAGGTGTGTGTGTGTGTGTGTGTGTGTGTTGACTGCTGGGATAGGCTCCAGCATCTCCGCGACCCTGAGAGCAGGATAAGCGGTTTGGATGATGGATGGAAGATAAAGTGGCATCTAGATCTTTACCTAAATCCACAAGTCTTTCCACATCCTGTTGCATGGAGATACAACAGGATGTACAGACGTTTTAACAGCGATGGATCCTCCTCTAATATCTCTGACAGCATCTAGTCAGAGTGCAGGTCCAGATGCTGGCCTTTGTCTTCGTGTTATGTACTGTTATTCTATCTGCATTCACATCAGGGGGTGGGTGTCTCCGGGTCGCAGACATAAAACATCCGGTAAGGATTACTTTATATATTCACCCAGCATTTGCTCAGTGGGGTCCTTGAGGCTTATCTGCTTACAGTACACGGCTCTTACTAGTGTATCTACCTCGCAGGATGAGGTTATAATGCCGCGAAATCCACATGCAGGAAGTAGGACACTGATGGACACCATGAGCCAGACTGACCTTGTTTACATCAGAGGTGGCTATTACTCAATACTGAGGGAGGGGGGGGAGGGGGGGGGGGGAAAGGTTTTTTGGATTTTCTCCCCAGTTGTATCTGGCCAATTACCCCACTCTTCCAAGCCGTCCCGGTCTCTGCTCCACCCCTCTGCTGCTCCGGGGAGGGCTGCAGACTACCACATGCCTCCTCCCATACATGTGGAGTCACCAGCCGCTTCTTTTCACCTGACAGTGAGGAGTTTCACCAATGATGCTGTCCCCCCAGTCCCGCCCCCCCCCCAAACAGGCGCCCAGACCAACCAGAGGAGGCGCTAGTGCACTGACCAGGACACATTCCCCCGTCCGGCTTCCCACCTGCAGACACGGCCAATTGTGTCTGTAGGGACGCCCGACCAAGCTGGAGGTAACACGGGGATTTGAACCGGCGATCCCTGTGTTGGTAGGCAACGGAACAGACCGCTACGCTACCCCGACGCCAAGAGAGGGTTTTTTGTTTTTTTAAGTGGACTGGGGAACTGAAGGCAGCTGTCCTGCCAGTTCATCCTGTGCTGACGTCAAGTCCAGCTCAGCTAATGCACCGAGTCATCTGCAAACAGTTCAGGTGGCTGTTGTTTGTTGTTTGTTGTGTCGTGTTAAAGAGGTGGCGCTCAGTGCTGACTTAACATGATGGACACGCTGAACGAGCTGTGATGCTCGCCGTAGAGGACGCTGCTTTCAGCAGAACTTAACCCACTGGCTCACATCCAACAGCACGTAAACAGATGCAGATGTTTGGCACAGCAGGCAGATGCACACACACACACACACACACACACACACACACACACACACACAACACACACACACACACACAGTCGCATTTCATGAACCCACTCGAGGCAGTTCTCTTGGTACAGCACACGGACATTTTGTAAATGATGTTTTTTAGACGTGCTGATGGGAGGTGACACTTCCGGTTAAAAGACTAAACTAAAATCAAAGTTTGCTTCGACACAAATTTATTTACACGAATTTGAGCGGCACGGTGGCATAGTGGTTAGCGCTGTCGCCTCACAGCAAGAAGGTCCTGGGTTTGAACTCCGGGGTCTCCTGCAGGTGCTCTGGTTTCCCCCCACAGTCCGATTCACCTGACCTACACGTCTTTGGACTGTGGGAGGAAACCCGTGCAGACACGGGGAGAACATGCGAACTCCACACAGAGGATGACCCGAGACGACCCCCAAGGCTGGAGAACCCTGGGGATCGAACCCCGGACCTTCTTGCTGTGAGGCGACTGTGCTAACCACTGCGCCACCGCCCTGCCCTGAAATTAAATAATAATTAAATTAAATAACTAAAATGAACATTTAACTTGGTGCAGCTGTGTAATGCAGCCTGAGGGAGAGTGGCTGTTTTTCACAGAAGATCACGGGTTTGAGTTCAGCAACGACTACGTCACTAAAGACAACAGTGTCCGCTAAGTAAAACTGACAATGATGCTAAAATCACTGTTGAAATCTCATCATGCTCAGATTTCCCCTGAAAGCCTCCCGCTGATCTGTAATTGTTACTTATGTGGCTTGTTTAAACGGCCAGGTCTTGGCGAAAAGTGGATCTAACCGAGACTTGATGTTGCATCAGTGTGACTGGTTTCTGTGGTTCTGCTGGGATCCAAGTGACTTCATCACTCTGCAGAGCCTAAAACACTGCCGGTACGGTCCCGTGTCAGTCTTTAAGCAGGCCTTAATGACTTTCACGGAAAAACCATAGTTGTTTTGCTGCAGGGAAACAGTGATCAAGCTCAGCTTCCTGTATTTCACATTGGTGTCACATGACCAATTACACGACTCCTCCTCTGATGCCTGGGTAGTGGAGAGAAGAGGTGATGAATGAGAAAGTATGCAGGCTGTATGAGGGGCCATACAAACCATAATATATTCTGGCCCTCTCATATACATACATTCTCCTTTCACATACATATATTTTTATTCTCGTATTTATATGATTTAACTCATACATTCAATATATTTTCACTCACACATTCATTTATTTATTTATTTATTTTCATTTGCATATGTATGTGTGTGAGAGTGCCAGAATATATTATGGCTTGTACGGCCCCTCATAGCCTTCTGTTCTATTAAAACTGTCTGTGACAGGTTTTTACAATTATTTATGTCTCTAAATAACTCAGTGGCTTTTGCATTGCATGTTTTGTATAGCTTATTCCTTGAGGTTAAAGGTCATTCTGTCAGAGGAGATTTGTGAGTAGAGTTTTTGTTTATGTGAATCAGTCTTTTCTCCATACCTGTGGACCTTTTCATCCCTTTACTTATGCAGGGATAGTTTTGCGGGGAAGTCATGTTCTCTTTCCAAACGGATCACATTCTACCAGTCCTCACTTCCAGTACATCCCTCCATACCTGGGAGCTGCCCAGCACAACCACAGTCCTCTATGGGGCGTCAAATGCCTTACTCAAGTGTGCTGTCTCCAGCTGGTTATGGCTTTTAGATTTTCCCAGATATTCCCCCAGCCAGTAAGGAATTCAAACCGGCAACTCTCCAGTCTTCTACAACACTTTGTCAACTCACCCCAGTGTGTTTGGCCCGCTGCCCTTTGAGCCATTAGCATGCCGAATTATGCATTTTCTAGACTCTGACTGCCTTGCAAATACTTTGTGTGATAACTGTGGTTTACTCTGCTGTCGTGTGCGTCTTGCACGTTATGTACTGAAGAGTTAACGTCAGATTCATTATTCATTATATCCTCCGTCCCCAACGTACACCAATAGAGAGTCACGAATAACCTCACTGAACCTCAGCCGAGGTCAGATCTGCACAACAGACGGTCTGGCTCTTTGTCTCATAAGGTGCTGGTTATGGGACACATTCCCTTACATCCGCTGATGCTGCACAGAAACAAAACAGCCACACCGTGAGACAGGTGAGAGCGCCGGTGCGTGGCTGAGGACCTATATCACACCAGCCTGACCCCGACGGGTCACGCTTCCCACCCATATCACGCCATGACAAGGAGAACGCAGTCGGCTAAAACGGGGTGGAACGACTGGGTCTCTCTGGAAGAATGCGAGCTATTTCCGAGCCCCCGGCGTCCAACACCGCCGGTTTCAGCAGCAAACCGTCCCTTCTGAAAACCGAGCCTTCTGGGAGAGCCCGGAAGCTGACCGCACTGATCAGGAGCTGGATTTCCATCCAAACATTTTCATGTGAGTTTATAAGTGGGGAATAATGAAAGCTGAGTGAAAAGGTATTTCCACATTTTGGGGGAAAAAAAGGTCCTTCTTAAAATTCTGTCACGAAAGGTTTTTGTGCCCGTTCCGGTCGTATAGGTCGACTATGATAAAGAGAAGTTGTCGAGATGGAGTGGGTTTTATTTTATTTCTGCTATGTCAGACCTCCACTATATATTCCTCTGTTCGCTTGTTGGTGGCAGCTTGGAAAATTGTTTGTTCCCGACAAACCAGCAACGACTGAATGGAAACATGACTACACACTTGCAGACATGAACACTGGCATGGAGACCCTGCTGCCTACTGGTGTCTCACTGAAAGCCAGTGAGGAAGACATTCTCACAATACCTTTCTTGGACCGAGGTGGGTTTTATATTCTCCAGCCTTTGAATATTTCCCTTTTGACTTCTTGTTTTCTTTTGAAGGCCGTGGTGTTACGCGTTGTGAGAAAGCCACCAGGGTAACTAATCATTACACTGACTTATCTTGAAACATCTGAGCTCCGAGGAAGACGAACCCACAGCCTCTGCATTGCTCATCTGGTCTCAGTCATCACACATACCGTACACCGTCAGGACGCTGGGAGCTGCGGGGAAACACTCTCTCTCCTGAGGAATATACACACCTGCTCCACCCAGATGTATATCTACTGTCTGTTTGGACTGGACCGTCCATTAGGAGGTGGTCTACCTTTCATGTTTAACCAGTCTCACATTTTAATGCAAGACAGCTGAGACTCCAAGATCAAGACCTCGGCTTAGCATGACTGTCAGCCATCTTAAAACGCAAAAGCATCTTTCATTCCCTTCTAACACCACTTTCACTCTGTGAACAGCCACGTGGGGTCCTCTGTCATTTACTCGACGTTTTACTTTAGAAATGTATTTATGTATTGGGATCCCCCCCCCTCAATTGTATCCGGCCAATTACCCCCCTCTTCCGAGCCGTCCCGGTCGCTGCTGCACCCCCTCTGCTGATCCGGGGAGGGCTGCAGACTACCACATGCCTCCTCCCATACATGTGGATTCTTTTCACCTGACAGTGAGGAGTTTCACCAGGGGGACATAGCGCGTGGGAGAATCACGCTGTCCCCCCAGTTCCCCCTCCCCCCCGAACAGACGCACCGACCGACCAGAGGAGGCGCTAGTGCAGTGACCAGGACACATACCCACATCCGACTTCCCACCCGCAGACACAGCCAATTGTGTCTGTAGGGACGCCCGACCAAGCCGGAGGTAACACGGGGATTCGAACCGGTGATCCCCGTGTTGGTAGGCAACGGAATAGACCACCGCGCTATTCGGCCACCTCGTACTTTAGAAATTTAGAAACTTATTTGCTTTATCTTCTCTCAAGCGCTCATATCATTTGACTGACAGCAGCATCCAACTGATCGCCCTGACCTGGCTTATTATAGAGGAAACGGTCATGGTCTTGACAGGTCATTCTCACTAATTACTAACTAAACTCTCTCTGGACATTATAAACATTGTAATAGATGTTTACGTGCAGATAGATTGTAAAACAGTCCCAAATGTGGTTGTGTTTAGCATATTTTTTCTTCTAAACTCCACCACTTTTATACCCGGTTATGTCATTCCATCTATAACACATTGGGGTTACAAACCACAGACTTCCATACATATCATGAAATGAGATGCATTAGAGATATAGAAGGAGACAGACACACAATATGGGCACACATGTGCTCAGATACCAACAGAAGGTTAGAATGATGCAATGCTTTCAGAAAAGCAGAAAAGTTGGCAGGACAAGACCTGCTAGGACATGTTTTCATTGAGACCCTGCCAAAAGAATTGGAGTAAGGCTCAGAAGGAAGTCAAATTAACAAAGTTGTAAAATGACTAGTTGAAATATGTAAAAGATGGGTTGGGTTTTCAGTTTAGATTTGAAAGAGTCTACAGAGTCAGATTTGCTATTGTCAGTTGGGAGACTATCCAAAGAAAGAGGGTGTGGCAAGAGAAGGCTCTGCAGCCTGAAGTCTTCTTTTTAACTCTAGGGACAGTGAGGAGGCCTGCACTTTGAGAACGGAAGGTACAAGAAGATACATAAGGCTGTATAAGATCTGACAGATATGAAGCGGTAAGCCCAGTAAGTGTTTCATAGGTTAATGTTAGCACTGTAAAGTCAGATCTGGCTTTAATGGGGAGCCAGTGAAAGGAGGCTGGAATCAGTGTGTTATATTTTTCTTAGATTTAGTCAGCATTTTAAACCAGCTTAAGGTTTTAGTGTTAGCATGTGGCATTGCATTAATATAACCTTGATGGAACAAAAGCATAGATCAAGGTCTCAGCATCAGCCATGGACAGAATGTACTGAATTTTAACAATATTTCATTGGTGGAAAAAGTGGTCTTGGTGACTCTTCTAATATGAAATACAAACGATAGAGATTGGTCAAAAATAACAAAGATTTTGGGCTGGGGAAGTTTGGGTGATCACACAGTTGTCAAGAAATACCATTAACTTGATCATATACATGGCTTTGTCTGGCAGGGCCAATAACCAGCATCTGTTTTCTCTGAATTAAATAGTAAGAAGTTGGATGACATTTTTTTCCACTGCAGACAAGCGTGTTGTAACGAGCTGTGGTTATGTGTTAGCTGCGTTAGCTTAGTACTAGCTAGCTAGGTTGCACCAGGATAGTTTAGCATAGAGTCATTCAGATGAAGTCAGTAGTAGGATTTCGCACTTGTGTCACTTTAATTGCCTATATTTGCCACCATACAATGCCTGGTTACGACGGCACTATGATCTTTCAACATACATGTAGATTGATGCTCAGTCGTACACGGACCGAGCTGTTACAAAGGAGAGACAAGTTACTGTTGTACAATAGACAGGTAGACTGGGAATGACACTGGCTCTAGTGATGAGTCACAGTATATACATGAAGCGCCACCCAATGACAAAATGTGATACTAAAACCAAAATACTGTCCCAAACACAGTAGGTATGTTTCTGACTGTTACAATGTCTCTAAATTTCTGATATGAGAGTAGCTGTCTGACTTTACAGGTACATACAACTGAATATTAGCATAGCAGTGGAAATTTTTCTTCCATAGCTGCATATAATTTGGCCAAGAGGTGAGACATAAAGAGAGAAGAGCAAAGGACCAAGAACTGAGCCCTGTGGTACACCATATTTCACTGCAGAGGATGTAACATTACCATGGAAGACACACTGTGTTCTAACAGATAAGTAAGACTTCAGCCAAGAAAGAGGCAGAGCTGAAACACCTAGGTAATTCTCAAGGTGGTCTAAAAGTATGCCGTGATCAGTGGTGTCAAAAGCTGTGCTAATATCAAGTAGCAGTAACACTGAGGTGGAATTGGAATCCATAGCAAGCAAAAAGGGATGGCAATAGCTCAGGAGGTACAGCAGGTTATCTGATAACTGGAGGGTTGCTTGTTCGATCCTTGGCTCCTCCTGGCAAAAGTGGTGTTGTCCCTGAGCAAGACACCTAAACCCTAACCCCTCCTTATGAGCTGGTTGTTACCTTGCATGGTTAACACCGACTTCGGTGTATGTGTGTGTGAGGCATTAATTGTGAAATGCTTTGATTGTTGCAGCAAGAAAAGCGCTATATAAAATGCAGTCAAAGATGGTGTTGTTGGGAAGATGGGCCGAAAGTTATTTAACTACAGTTTTTTCCGAAATTTTCTAAAAGAAAGGTTTAGTTCTTTAAGACAGATTTAACCATGGCAGTTTCAAAAGAAGTAGGAACAATACCAGAGGTAAAAGATGAATTAATAATATTTAGCATTGGGGGACCCAGGAACAGCAAAAGTAATCTAAAAAGTTTAGCAGGGAGGGGTCAAGGAGGAAAGTAGCAGATTTTGCTGCCAGCACCAGCTTGGACAAAATTTTACAGTGTGACAGTCTCAAAATGTGAAAGTACAGGGACAGTCCGGGAGTCATAAGAAATGAGCGTCACAGGGTCTATAGGTAAATTACTTATTTTGTTTCTAATATCCCCAATGTTACTGCCAAAAAAATTCTAAAATGACAGTAAAAGGCAAAAGGGGCTCAGTTAATAGAAGGCTGCTTTTGAGTAAGTTTAGCTAGTGTCAAAAATAAATCTAGGGTTGTGTGTAATGACATGAATCAGGCGTGAAACAAATATGCTGCTTTAGCTGCTGAGAGTGCATGCTTATAATTTAACAGTCATGCCAAGCAAGGTAAAAGACTTCGAGTGTGGATTTACACCATTTCTGCTTAAGTTTCTTAGAGGTCAGTTTAAGAGCATGTGTCTCATCAGTAAACCAAGGTGTTGATTTTCTTTGGCGTCTAACTTTGGTTGTTAGAGGCACGACAAGTGGCGCCTCTAACAAACACTTCATTTATAATAAGAAACATTACACCACTGATTTGAGAAGATTAGAAAAAGAGTTGCATTTAGATCACTTGTAAAGCTATGGACAGCTCCAGTCTGTACAGTGAAAAGAGCCAGGGCCTCTGGCATATGATGAGTGCTGACCACGTTCGTGCCACAGCTGTGTAGACAAGAAAGTGCTGCCTGAAATTTGATAAAGTGGTCTGACAGCAAATGTACATAAGAGGAGAGACAGATCAGAAGCAACTGCACCACGTGCTAGAATCAGATCAGGAGTGTTGCCACTGAGATGGATGGCCTCATGCACATACTTAACAAAACCAAAGTGTATCAAGACCTGCCGAAAAAGCCTTTCAAAGAGGATCAGTTGCCTTATTTAGATGGATGTTGAAATCACCAAGGATTAAGATATTGTCAGCATGAGTAACAGGGTCTGCCAGAAATTCTGTGAAATCGTCTAAAATTTGGGAGTAGGGCCCAGATGGCCGGTAGAGTACAACAAAATAAAATGACAAGAGTCCATATACCTGACAAAGCTGTTTGTGGTTGATGGAGAGGCCTCAAAAGGTTCTAATTTAGCATCAGATTTTGAGCCAAGATTAGAAATAGAGTTATAAATCAGGGCAACACCCCCACCTTGTGTGGTAGCTGGAGCAGCATCAGCACTAGTAGTCAGGTGGTGAGGAATCATTTAGTGGTAAGAAAACAGGGTTTCAGCCATGTTTCACAAAAGCCAAGCATATCAAAACTATGCTCCAAGATCAAGCCGTTTATCAGCATTGTTTTGCAAGGCAGTGATCTGAGACTGCTAAAGCCAGTGTTCAGGCGTTGTTTACTGGTCAGGGTTTTGAGTTCGTCCTTCAGGAATCAGGGAAGATTTATTGCTATTTCTTTCATGTACTGGCATACACAAAAGAAACGAAATGTTGTTTCTCCCAGCCCACAGCAGTGCAACGCAAAAGACAAAAACACATCCAACATTTCCCAAAAACGACACCACCAAAAACATACAAAGACAGAGAGCGCAAAAGAAAAACAAAACAAACAAAAACAAAAAACACTCAGTTAGTAACACAGTCCAAAAATTCCACTGTCCAGAGAAGGAACGCCAGCCAGGATGACTGTCAGAACTGCCGGTCTACGTGGGCTAGCAGTTAGCTTAGCTTGCCCACTTCCGCATCCTGTCAGAGCGCCCCCGGTGTTTCCTCTTCGGGTGCAGCTCCAGGCAGGGCCGTGGTGCTTGGGCCTACCGGACGCAGCAGACCAGGCTCTCTCAGCCGATCCAACGCCAGCTCTCCCAAAACGAAAACGATCAAAATAAAAACTTCACACGATGACACAAAGTTAGACCTACACGTGGACGTAGACACTGCATAGTCAGTACTGGGTGAGGCCGCCGCCAACGTGAGTTCGCGCCGCCATCTTCCCACACCTTGTTACGTCTTGTACCATCTTGTTACACAATGTACAAGCAGAGGCTGTAGAGTTTTAGAAACCAGGTTTTTTTGTGGGAGGCTGTCAAATTGTTACCATGACAACATCAATAATGACACTATAGAAGAAGGGCGCAGTGAGAACAGCAAACTTTGACTCATTCAACATTTCCAAATGAAACGGTTCATTAGAGCAGTGTTTCCCAACCCAGTCCTCAAGGACCCCCTATCCTGCAGATTTTCTTTGCAACCCTGAATAGGTACCTGTTTGTAGTTAATCAACCAATCAGCAATGAATTATGTCAGATGTTGCACACCTTGCATAATTAAGTGCTGCGAGCTGATTGGTTGAGTAAGTACAAGCAGGGCTACCTATGCAGGGTTACAATGAAAATCTGCAGGATAGGGGTTCCTTGAGGACTGGGTTGGGAAAGACTGCATTGGAAGTCTAGTGCTCAGTTAGTCCAAATCCACCTTTCAGGGGCGGTCTTCAACAGTCCCTCTGGACACACACACTCTATCTATCTATCTATCTATCTATCTATCTATCTATCTATCTATCTATCTATCTATCTATCTATCTATCTATCTATCTATCTATCTATCTATCTATCTATCTATCTGTCTGTCTGTCTGTCTGTCTGTCTGTCTGTCTGTCTGTCTATATGTGTGTGTGTGTGTGTGTGTGTGTGTGTGTGTGTATCTAGAGAGAGACACACAGAGAGAGAGAGAGGCAGGAAAGTCAGTCACACAGTTACTCCTTGCTGCCCAAATAACCCCGAAATCTCCCCGTCTCAAAACCAGTGAACAAGCCCCGCCCCTCCCTGCTTGCCACGAATCAATCAATCAGTCAACCAATCAAATCAATCAAACTACTGTGTGTGTAGGAGGGGGTGAATATGAACCCTGGTGGGGTTCATAAATTCCATCCTGTTTCCTGAGAGGTCGAGGTAAACAGAATGGCTGCTGCACAATATGAACACATAAGGACTTGTGCGCTTTTGCGGATACTGTTTTGGTTGGTTTATAATTACTGAAATTATGATGATGATGATGATGATGCAGAGAGGAAATTCAAGGTTCCCGTTTTAAGTGGAAAGATTCAGTCCTTGTCAGTCCCATTGTTGTGGCAGCTGTTTAGTTATTTATCCATGTTTGTTTGCACAAGTTTAGATGTAGAATATACACACATACACACACACACACACACACACACACACACACACACACACACACACACACACACAACACAGTGCTGACGAGAAGTGAGCTGCTCTGATATGACTAACATCTGGCGCAGCATACACACTGCAAAAAGTGTCCAACAGGTCGTTTGTTTTTAAACAAGTGAAACTTTTCCAACGGGGCTTGTGGGGGGGGGGGGGGGCTGGTAATTCTTACGCTGCTCCGCTGATTTTTAGAATTATTTTTCAAATTTTAGAATTCAAATGTGGAAATCTCTCTCTTGATAGACAGATCCCTCCACTAGCAACAAGAAACAACACTCAAAGTGATTAAAACAAATTCTTAAAGCAGCTGTTTGCGTCAGAATCAGCAAAAATCTCAACCCACATTTCTTCATTTCTGTTGTATGAGAAATCCAAGCTTCTAAGGTTCCACGTGGGAGTGAGTGACTTGTCAGGCTGATGTTTTTTACAGTGTAGGGCCTGCTGTCCTGCAGAGCAGGGGGAAGGGTTGCAGCGCGTGGCTTTAATCTGTCCGACCTGCCGTGTTTTATGACGTCAGGACAAAATGAATGATGGGGGGGGCGGGGGGTATCCAGTGTTTTAAGTATGACGTATGGACAACAAGCTACAAGTTGGAAAAAAAAGAATATTCCAACACGTTTTGAGGATCTCGAAAAATATGAGAGAGAGGGAGAGAGAGAGAGAGAGAGAGAGAGAGGAGAGAGAGAGAGAGAGAGAGAGAGAGAGAGAGAGAGAGAGAGAGAGAGAGAGAGAGAGAGAGAGAGAGAGAGGGGGGGGGGGGGGGGGAACACATTTGGATGATGGCTTTAAAACAGGCAGCATGGCGGTGATGAATGAATCAGGCTCAGTTGGCAGGATCGGGCCCATACCTACTTAACAGACCAGCCGACATCAGGGGGATGCTCACATGTTCCTCTAGTTCTAGTCCAGGGGTCCCCAATAGGCGGCCCGCGGGCCATGCCCGGCCCGTGACGGGTTGATTTATGGTCTGCGAGAATTTTTGGAGAAATGCCAGGAGGAAGATTTTTTTCTATTTCCACACCAAAATTTTTTTTTTAATTTCTTAGTAAAAGTAAGACTAGTAATATATCGAAAAATAGATGAAAAATCTCTGTTTAAATTATAATACCTGCAACGTATCGACCCCAAAACAAACTAACGAACAACCTGCTGCTGGAGGTTGAGTGGCCCGTGGTTTTAAAAGTGGCTCTAAAAGTGGCCCGCTATGAAAAGTAATTGGGGACCCCTGTTCTAGTCCATCATGTCTCACCCAGTCTTTTGTTTGAATCTCGCTGCTTATTGTACGATGGGTGCCAACCTTCTCCTACAAAGAAACATTCGGGGAAGAGGAGATAGTCCAGGCTTCAGGTGGAACAGGTGCGTTTTAAGATAAAGCGCCTCAGCCGCTCCCTCATGACATGACATGTGGAAGGCATTTCGGCTGCAGCTGAACCACTTCGTTACACCTCAGATCCTGCTGCAGTCATCCAGCTTGTTCTCATTAGCAGAAGATGGCTGGAGGAGAAACCTGCACCGCTTCAGCTTAAGCACGCCAACTAATTAACGTGGAGCCGCGCTGGTTTTCAACTGTGCTTCCAAGGAAAATAGGTCGTGGAGAAAAATCACATCCATAAATACAAGACCAAGTAATCTGAATGGCGGTTGCGTAACAGTGAAATATGTGTGTGTTTGTTCATGGTGAGAAGACAACATGCAGATGTGCAGCAGTCTGTATGAACATCGGAGATCTCACGCGTCCTGCTGACTCTGCTGAAATCTCTTTTCCATGTAACCTCACCGACTGAACAGGAAAACGAAGTTGCAGAAGGTCAGTGAGCATAAAGGTATGCAAGGAGGAAAAGAACGATGGAGCGGGGTGAAAGGATCAGTGAATAATGAAGAGGAGCTCGGGGTTTCTGAATAAGAGGGACCTGCTTGATGGACCGCCTTCTGAATGTAAAAGCTCAAGGAAAGGCAGTGACATTGAGGGGTGGTTGGATGAAGTGCAATGCAACAAGATGAGAACGGTGTCAGAACAAGTCATGCTTTTGTCTCAAACCGTCTCGCCACATCTGGAAACGTCCCCCTATGTAAAGTAAACGTCCTTCTGCTGCTCTTCAGGAAGTGGTCACCAACCCTGCTGCTGGAGAGGTACCGTTAACCGCAACCCTAATTTAACACATCTGATTCGACTAATCACGGTCTTGGTAAGTAGGTAATTAGTAGAGTCAGGTGTTAAGTTAGAGTTGGAGGGAACACCGGCAGGATGGTAGCTCTCCAGGAGCAGGGTTGGTGACCGCTGGATGGGCACCGCATGCTAGTGTGCTCTGCAGAAGGCCAAACTCCTCCATTACCTTCCTCTTTAAAGTTAAAATCCCGGAGATTTACATGCAAACAAATGTCATTCTTGACACTTTCCTGATCTGTAGACAACAGCTCATCCAATAACATCCAAATCATGGAAACCTCAGTCGTATTTGACGTGAATGGTTGGTATCTGGCTGTAACGTTACCCGGGGAAACTGGCAGATGAGAACCCAAACACACGACCCACAGACAGGAAGGTTCCAGTAACAGTTAAATGGTCAGGGCAGGCAGGGTCAGTACACAAAAGGTCACAGGAACTAAATTGTCCCTAGGTGTGTGTGTGTGTGTGTGTGTGCCGGCCCTGGGATGGACTGGCGGCCTGTCCAGGGTGTCCCCTTGCCTGCCGCCCAGTGACTGC